>NC_056728.1:1834500702-1834710702 GCF_019279795.1 Protopterus annectens | reverse complement strand
CCACATTTTTATTTCCTGTTGCTGTCTACTTGCCTGAGTGTTGTTTGTCTACTTGCTATGCTGGTCAACAAAAGTAAAAAAAGGAATAAAATAGTAAAAATAAATAAATAAATACTAAAATGTTTTTCTTTGTGTTAAAATACTTCTGAAATGGTATGCTTATATTGAGCTGTTGCTTACTTATACTGGTTCCTTACTCTTTCATTGTGTCTTACTGTACTGTATATGTTAAATATAAAGCAAAAATCACTGGGACAAACACGGCAATAAAATCCACAAACATTTAATATTAACAGAAGGTTAGCACTTTCATGCCCAACAACTAGGCACTTCTTCAGACAAATGTATTAAAAACAACACAAGTATTTATAATACAATCAATCATTCCATGAAACAATTTATGTTCCTTCAGTAAATGTTTTAAAGGAACATAACCATTCAAACCAGGACTCTTATGTGCTTGTAGCTGTACCATCCATTTAGTCTCAGCTTTCTCAATAAAATTATCCAAATCAGCACCTCTGTTATTTAATTAAAAACAATGTAACACTAAAAAACAAAAAGTGTGACCTACATTGTCCTGGACATGTTTAAACAATGCACTAGTGGGATCCCTATGCCTAATATACCCCAAATGTTCTAATAAATGTTCTGTTAGGTTTCTACTTATCTTTCCAACATAAAAACTGCCACATTGATTATGTAGTGCAAGATACAATAATCTTCGGGCCGGATTCATGAAGGCTTGCACGGAGTCTAAGAGTAGAGTAAGACTCCAGACATCCAATATGTCTGCCGAGCGATCCAGCAACAGCCGGCAGGGGCGTGCATGAGAGCTCCTAAAACTACTCTTGCACAGACAGTGTTATGATATGCAAATTACCTCATTTGTTGCTGAAAGCTGTGCAAATGAGGTAAATTTGCAATCCAGGAAACAATAACCTGTCCGAGTAAGAGTAGAGTTATTTGCAGAAATGTACTCCGTTGGCAAATAGCAAAATGGAGCTATGACAGCTCCAAATAAAGGATGCATCCAGTTGAGGAAGCATGCCAATGGCCAAATATAAGGCCATTGGCATTTTAATCTGTTGCAAAATATTAAAAATAATTTTTTTCCCCGATCTCCGATGTTTAAGCGTAGCGCAGCGCCATGCAAATGTGCGATGCTATAAAAAACAGAAAATAAAAACAAAAGAGCCAAAAATAGGCATTTTATTAAAATATTCTTCTGCCATGCAGGTGAATGGCAGGCTGAAGACAACACGGCTACTGAGTAGTGGTTGCTGAGGGGGGAAGCTCAGTTTGAGAGATGTAACCAAGCATTAGTAGGCAATCCTATGCAAATGAGGATAAGGATAGTGAATCCCAATTTTCCCTGCCATGTGAACCATGTCCCTAGAGTGTAAGTGTAGGATTAGGGGAGTAGTAGAGTAGAAGATAGGTGACATCATGAGGAGGTATGTATCAAAGACTGTAAGCTTATTGGAGCAGAGTGGCATGTGTTTGCTGTGAGTTACTCAGGACTGGAAGAGGCGTGTCTACAGTTGTCTTAACTGAAACCCAGAAACCAAAGGTGTACGCCGTGGATATCACTAAAGTTTCTTGCAAAGATGCTTACACTGTGTGTGTGCATGTCTGAGCGCCTGTAAACCCGTCTAAGCCTGTGTGCGAGTGTCTGAACCTGCCTAAGCCTGTGTAAGCCTGTGTGCGCGCGTGTGTGCTCATGTGCATGTGTTTGCGCTTGTTTGCGCAGTGCTGCCCCCTGTGGAAACAGAAAGGGAAAAGGAAGGAAAAGAAGTAGTAGGAAGTTAACCAAGGAGAACTAGCAGAGCTGCCCGGTGAACTCAATCAGAATCAGCCAATTACACAGGCGGTACACTAGCCCATCCCTGCACTTAAAACTCTGCAAACAACATTCCCCCATGTTTTTCTCAGAAACACTGCAACACTGCAGTCTACAAAGAGAAGTGAAAACTTAAAAAGCTTAACTGAGATAAAAAAATGTTAGGGCTGCCATATTATAAGGCAACATGTGCAAGATGCTGAGGGTGATGCCATTGCAAATGCTGCTGAGCAACCCACTGTGAGGAGACGGAGAAGAGTGTACAGACCCAGGGTAACCTACCAGGGGCTACATGAGCTGGAGATAGTGGAGCGCTATAGAGTGGACAGAGACCTCCTGCAGCAAATTGTTGAGCTGTGCAGGCCACGCCTCACACACAGAACCAACAGAGGGGAACCCATCCCAGTGGAAACCAAGGTATGTGTTGGCCTAAGAATCCTAGCAACAGGTACCTTCCAGAGACCAACTGGTGATATGATGGGGATTTTACAGGTATCAGCATCCAGGGTACTGCACCAGTTCCTAAATGCCATGTCAGCACATGTCGGTGATCATGTATATTTCCCCAATTCCCATGAGGTATTGGCCAGCAATATGCGTCTCTTCCAGAAAATAGCGGAATACCCTGAGGTAGTGGGTGTAATTGACTGCACGCACATACACATCAAAGCACCAGCTGGTGAGCGGGCTAGGGCCTACATCAACCGCAAGGGCTTCCATTCCATCAACTGCCAGGTCATGTGCGATGCCTAGGGCATGATACTGAATGTGTGTGCTGGCTGCCCGGGAAGCTACCACGATTCCCATATCTGACATCTGACACAGCTGTACCAGACATTAGCCAATGAGGACATCCCTGACGGTCACCTAGTGGGGGATGCTGGATATGCACTGGAGCCGTGGCAGATGACACCCATCAGAAATGCACACACACCTGAACAAGAACTCCATAATGAGGCACACGTGCAAATACGAAATGTAATCGAGCGTGTGTTTGGGATGCTCAAGTCACAGTTCTGGTGCCTGGACACATCTGGTGGAGCCTTGCAGTACTCAACAACTACATGTACCCAAATTGTTATGGTATGTGCCATGCTACACAATATGATCCTGCAAAAACAGCTGCAGCAGGAACAGCATGGGGCAGAGCCAAACAGCCCCCCAACATTGCCAAGGCCTGCACAGGCACAGCGTAACTGGGAGAAGGAAGAAGGAGGTGTACCCAGTATGCCTTGGCCTTGGCAAAGAGGCAACACATAGCACATACACTGGCTCAGTAGGAACCCTGGAAATGATACCTCTCTCTGACTTGCACATAAAATAAAAGGGATGCCTAACTTGACACTACCTGTTTCCACACATGTATAGGGAGTGTACTATGTGCATCCTACATAGGCAGCCCTGCAGCACCACCTGAGGCATGATTGCCATGTTTTAAGCAATATAAAGCAGTGCTAAGCAGCTTTTACCACTATTTAGTATATGTAAACAAAATTGCCCGCACTAAATAGCGCAACGTCAGGCAACATTGAGCAATGTTGGGCAAGGTCGGGCAAAGTCATGCAAAGTAGAGCAAAGTCAGGTAAACATGCTCATATCTGCTTTACTGTTCTTTAAGCAGTCTGGTCTGCCTAGCATGAAAATAAAAAGCAGTGACAGGGCTGAAACCAGGATACTGTGCACTATAGTCACAGTACTGAACCACTAAGCCATGACAGCATTTCACTGGCACAGCCACAGCAGGACAATTGTACACTAATGCAAACACAAAGAAATGATGTAGCATGCCCCTAAAGAGGCATATGGGTAACCTCCCCCACAGGCCTATGCAGACAGAGAACCGCAGGCCAGGCGGTGTGATGTGGGTTGGGTAGGCTATGAAGTCGCAATCTAATATACATGACAGTGGGCGCTAAGATCTGTAGTGCAATAGTATGCCTCAAGCCAGTATGATAGGCAACAGTACAGACTGAAATGGAGTACCTTACATAGCAGTGCAGGCCTAGCAAATGTGTATAAGTGTCAGATGAACCCCTCATCCTATGTACACCCACAGTAACAATCAGGTGTGCCCCCGGGTAGAACTGTACAAAGAATAGCTGTCCCCCCTGTATGTAGAAATGTTGATAAGTCTATGCAAAGTGTCTCATGGAAGCCCTGCAGACACAGCATGATCCATGTTGATTTATGACACAAAGATGAGCCCTGCTGTAAAATTACAACTTGATTTTCCACACACATATAGTATAAATGTCTATAGCAGCCGTGCTCACACACTTCAATAAATGTAGTGGATTTCATTCAGCATCACACTGAAAGGTCATACTGGGCATACTCTCACACTGAAATAAATGAAGCAAATGTCAGGCAACAACATACTGAAAGGTCATACTGGGAATGCTCACACACTTAGGCTAAATATGGAGGGAATAATAAGAGATCTATGGACAAATGTGGTTAGTCATCTCTACTTCCAGAAACACATTCACAAAGTGCTCAGAAAATCATGCTATGTGTTCACACAACCTGCCAAGGTCTGTGCATGTAGGTCAAAGGAGGTTCCCTCTACTCATCAGTCATCAGACCCATCAGAGAGTACCACAACACACTTGCGATGAATCTGACTAGGCACCGTCAGCAGCTGGAAAGACCACTGAAGTACCTCAACAAGAGGATTACTGGCCTCAAACAGTTGCCCCATGCAACAAGACTGAATTTAACCCAATCTGTACTCTGTTGCATACTGTCTACTCAGGAGATCTCTGCACAACAGACAGGTCCATGTCATGGCAACACTCAGATCTGTTCTGAGTTACAGCTCAATGGCACTAAATATACAGACCCAACTGATATTGGCAACATCCTGGCAGATAGGATCAGTGTTAACTTTACCCCCCTCTCACCCATGAAAGAGCACATCACTATAATGGAAGACTGCAAAGTTGTTGTCATCACGGCTGCACAGGTAAAAAACACTCTCCAAAGCCAGTATCACAGCAGCCATGGGACCAGATAACCTCCCAGGCTGTGTTCTACACAAACCACAGAATGAACAGGCACCACACCGATGTACCATGTTCAGTCGTAGCCACACCTCAGGCTTTGTGCCAGCTGAATGGTGCACAGCGACAGTTATCCCACTACACAAGGGTGGAGACACCACGGACCCCAGGAACTAGCACTCCATTAGCCTGATGAGCCTGCCCTTCAAGGCAATGGAATGTAGCATCATACAACTTATAAAAAATACAGTTGTAATCCACAAACCCTGGACCACAACCATGTTGGGTTTGTAAAATGCAGATCATGTCTCTTAAACCTGATAGATGACATTGAAGCAGTCACCAGAACCGTAGACAAGGGTAAGGTGGATCGCACAGCCTATGTAGATCCTGCCACGGCTTACAACACCACCCCACACTCTGTAAATATAGATAAACCCACTAAACGAGGTATAAATTGCTATGTCACAAGATGGGTTGCCAACAGGCTTACTGACAGAACACACACTGTGAAAGTAGCAGACTCCATGTATGACTTTGGACCAGTGACGAGTGCAGTACCACAGGATCCAGTCCTGGGTCTTGTCCTGTTTAGTATTTACTTCCCTGAAGTAAACTATAACATCGAAGGTCTGTGGCTACTGAAGTTTCTAGATGACTGCAAACTAGGAACCATAATTGTAAACACTAAAGATGTGGACATCCTACAAAAAGGCCTCACTAAGACAGATGGCTGTTGTCAAAGCCATGGGCTCAAGTCAAAGCCAAACTGTGCATTGTCATCCCCTTTGTCAAAAACTCTGTAGCCATGAACTACAACATAGGTGGTAGTATACTTAACACTGAAAGTGTGACAAGAGACCTTGGGTCAGAGGTGGACAGTGGACACAACTGTGATAATCACATCCCCATAGTAGCCAGGAAATCCTCCTCATCACAAAAGGTGTCTCATGCAGAATAGAAGAGGACATTGTTCCCCTCTACTCATCACTCACTAGAACCATAATAGAGTACAACACCCCTTTTGCTATGTACCTCACAAGACAACTACAACAACTGGAAAGCTTGCAGCAATACCTCACAAAGAGCATTAGCGGCCTGAAATACATGCCATACACAGACCATCTCAAAATGCTCCAGCCGTACTCCCTTGCATATCACCTACTCAGAGGTGTTCTCTGCCTAACATACAAAGCTATGTCAAACACAGAGCTGTTGGACATGCTCCACGTAAAACACTCACATTCCCTCTGATTTTCAGACCCAAAACCACGAGTGAAATACCAAAGGAAGGGGTGTATCCATTTACCTTATGGATACCCACACCTACAGGTTAGTGGCACAGCATGAGGCCAAGGAGACCATGCAAGTGCAACTAAAATTGGGCAAAGCTGCTTATCAGATTGTAGCCTGCTACAGATCACCTACCTTGTCTCAGGAATCTCACTCAGTAGTCCTGAAAACAGTGGAAATTACAAAGGTCCTATCAAACACCATTATATAAGGAGATTACAACTACCCAAACACTGAGTGGGAGAATTACTCATGTACAACATCCTTTGCCCAATGTTTCCTAGAGTTTAAAAACTCTAACACCCTGGAACACCTGGTCACCATGCCCACTATAGGTGAGAGCATACTGGACCTGATCATCACCAACATGGTGTACCAGTGTACCACAATAGAGATAAACCCCTCGCTGGTAATATCAGACATAAAGTAATCACACTGGACATCCACATCTTGCTGCCTCCCCCCCAGTCAATGAAACCACTGTGAAGACATTTTCAAAAGCAAACTGCACACTTCCCAAGACCAAAGTGGAAAGTTCCAAAGCCCCCTTGCTATAGGATAATGCCATACAATCTGCCGAATAATTTACAAGTGCATCCTATGAGCATCTACAGGGATGCATTGATTGAGACATCCCAAATAAAACCAAGATGCACTCCTCCAAAAATAAGAAACCAATCTGGTGGTCATTGCCCCTAAATAAGCTAGACAACAGCAGGAAGAAATGAACATATGATAGAGCAAACTTCACAAAAGGAAAGGCATAACTGATCATTATTAGGAAGAAACAATGATCACTCATAAAATAATCCAAGGCCAGTTTCTAAAGACAAATTGCCAAGAAATGTAAGAATAACAACCACAAAGCCTTCATTAGCTATACCAAACATGTAGGTGGCAACTTCCAAATATGCTGTCAGCTACTGAAAAATGGCAAGAAATACACTGAACCAACTTACATTGCCCACATCCTGGGGGACAAATTCAGTGCAAACTCCCCCCCATCACCCCCAAAAGGGCCTGTGTCCATCCCAGAAGAATGCAGAGCCCCAGACTTCATGGACATGCAGGTAAAGACAGCCCTCTCCAAAGCTAAAAACACAGCATCAATGGGACTGGATGGTGTCCCAGGCTGCGTCGTACACCAGCCCCAAAAGGAACTACACCCTCACCTACATTCACTGTCCAGACTCAATTGTACCACAGGCTATGCACCCAAAGAATGGCATATACCAACAGTCATCCATCTCCACAAAGGTGGTGCCACAACAGAACCTGGAAACCATTGCCCTATAGGTCTACTCAGCCTGGTCTGCAAAGCTATGGAGCAAATTATCATGGAACCCATAAACAGAGACATTGGGGACCTCCAGACACTGGACTCTACCCAACTTGGCCTTGTTAAAGGCAGATCCTGCCTCCTAAACCTAGTTGACTTATTTGAAACAGTTATCAAGGACATAGATGGAGGTGAATGTAGTCCACACAGCCCACCTGGACCTCTCTAAGGACTTTCTGCACCATTCCCCACTCTGTCATCATGGACAAGCTTACCAGCTTGAACATTAACAGCTATGTCACAAGATGGATGGCCAAGTGGCTCACAGATCAAACGCACATGTTCAGGGTTGTGGGTGCCATGTCCAACTCTAAACCAGTCACAAATGGCATCACACAGGTCTTGGTCCTGGGACCCCACCTGTTCAGTAGATACTGCTCAGAGGTACAGGCAAGCATGGGAGGAGTATGGCTGAACAGGTTTGCAGATGACTGCTAACTGTGGTCCATAATCAACTCTATGGCTGACACAGACATCCTCCAGAAGGGTCTTACAGAGACAGATACCTGGTGTCAAAAGCTTTGCCCTCAAGCAGAATGCCAAAGAATGCATAGTCATCCCCTTTGGATAAAACAAAGTGCATACAAATTACCACATAGGTGGTAATCCGGTATGTACAGAGAAAGTCATTATGGCCCTGGGGACACAGGTAGATAGTAAACTCTCCTTTGATGATCACATGGCCAAAGTGTTTAGACATTCCTTCTATGTAGCCCACCTAATGTCACCTAATGTAACCCACTTAGTCTAGTCTGATGATGTCACCATCCTACAAATATACCTGTGGAAAGGAGAGCTCACATTAATGTGTATAGCGCGTCGTGTAAATGTGTACTCCTGTAGTATCATGAAGTAGTTAGGTAGGGGTTTAAATCCTGCACTTGACAAGTGTGTGTTTGTGTGTGATCTCCTTGGAAAGGAGCAACCTTTTTGGAGAGTAGTAAAACACCTTAAAAGTGGTATACTAATCTTTGTCAAGTCTGATGATGTCACCATCCTACAAATATACCTGTGGAAAAGAGAACTCTCAGTAATGTGTATAGCACGTTGTGTTAATGTGTACTCCTCTAGCATCATGAAGTAGTTAGAAAGGGGTTTGAATCCTGCATTTGACAAGTGTGTGTGTGTTAGTGTGTGATCTCCTTGGAGAAGAGCAACCATTTTGGAGAGTAGTAAAACACCTTAAAAGTGGTATACTAATCCTTGTCAAGTATGATGATGTCACCATCCTACAAATATACCTGTGGAAAAGAGAACTCCCAGTAATGTGTATATCACGTTGTGTTAATGCGTACTCCTCTACTATCATGAAGTACTTAGGTAGGGGTTTGAAGCCTGCACTTGGTGAGTGTGTGTGTGCTCTATGTGTGACACTGTTGGTCAACGTGTTGTGGGTTTTGCTTTCACTACTGTATGACAACAGTATGTGCATTGCATGTTGGGTAGCTGTGTGGCAAATACATATACGTACATGTGACCTCAATTAGTTCATAGGTGGGAACTCTGCTTTCTCCATGAACACATCTGTCATCTTTGCCAGAGTGTGCTGCCGCTTTCCAGACCTTAGGTCACATCTGTATGCTTGTGACAAGGCCAGCAACTGCAGTGATCCCTGGCCTAGGTAATCCATGTCACACACACACTCATTATGGTTTCTATTGAATTGTGTGAGTGAGGGTTTATGGCTGAGGTATACTACAGACCTGTTCAAACGCAGCAAAGTCTGTCAATGATGGCTTTTCATTACAGGTGTACAACAACCTTTGTGGATATGCATGCGGACCCCTTATTGCTTATGTGATCCAGCGAGGGATTTCTAAATACCTTTGGAAATGTGATTGCCAAAGTAGATATGACGTAACACTTGGCTGCATGTACACATCGGTACCTGTTCAACATGTTGGTGGCTACTACCTATGTGGTAATGTGGGGATATTATGTTTCATAAAGGTGAATGACTATGCTCTGGTTGGCTTATAGCTTTACAGCATGGGTTTGACAACAGATATCTGTCTGTATGATATCCTTGTGGAGGATGTGTGTGTCATCTGGAGAATGCATTATAGGCCACAGTATGCATTTCCAGACGTGGACGGACATATCCCTGCTGTGATTGCTTGTACCTAAGAGAGCTATATGCCAAACAGGAGTGGTGTCAGGAATGGGTGCAGGTGTATACCACTGGTCACTGGCATAGTATAGTACCTGAAGTATCCAAATGTTACTGTGTGTCCTACATCTGAGTGTCAGTTGTCAAGACATCATCTAACGATTGTTTATGGTCAGGCTGTTGAGGTTATGTATACTACCAGAATGTAAAACAATGACAGATAGTAACAGTATCACCCACAGCACAGTATCAAACCATGTCATACACACATGTGTACTCAAATTCCGAAATGTGTGTAGTACAATGCATACTGGCCCCCAACAGAAACTATGGAGCATTACTGTGTAACACAGGGCATGTCACCCTACCCATGTGTCCACTATACACGTACATGCAGACAGTGCACCTCCACCATGTTCACAAATGTACACCTGCAAATCTGTGCTACACACATCCCACACGTACTGTCCACTCTCTAACACATGCTGCCAATACTACACACATCAGCCAAGTGGCACGTGGGCAGACAATACAGTATTGGAACTAACACTGGTGTAAACAATACTACATTGACAATCATAGCTTTAATGCAGCATGCCTGTTCAGCTACACCTTCAAGGATATCATTACACTCTACTGCTGACAACATGCTAACATTGCTATACTGCTGTAAAGTCACCCTGTGCATCAGCACCATGGTAGCCTGTTCCTGCATCAATGTTACAGATGACAGGAGGTGGCACAGGTTTCATCATATGCACAGGGTGTGTTGTTGTTTTGCCAGAGGCCTACATTGAGCCATACAATTGACATGTATGTGTGTGTGTGTGTGTGTGTGTGTGTGTGTGTGTGTGTGTGTGTGTGTGTGTGTGTGTGTGTGTGTGTGTGTGTGTGTGTGTGGGCCAAGAGTACTGCTATGGGCCAATGTTGATGTAATGTGTGTGGGTATGTGTTAGCCCTAGGTGTCTGTTTTATGTGTGTGTGTGTCTGCATGCACACAGTTCCACCATGTGACTGCCATATACGGGGATTTGTGGGACAGTCACAGACTGTACCTGCCAGGCTTTACAGATCACCGTCTCTGGCCACGGACACGGTACCTGTGCCTGGCAGGTGTGCTACTGACAGTATCAGGTACTAAGCCAGACTGAGTACTATCCTCAGAGGTGGACAGATGTACACTGGACCCAGGTCCCTGCTGGGACTGTCCAGAGCCACGTGCATGTGGTCTTCTAGGACGGTCTATGGACAGCCCACCCTCAACATTGCTGGGGCTGGTACTGGCACTACGGGAGCGGCTGTGACTTGAGGGACGTTCGCGGTGACTGCCAGCTGCTGATGTTGCTGGCATACATCCATGTCAATGTCTCAACCATCCTGCACTGTCCTGACACATGGACATGGCATTGTGGAGGACATCTAATGTCTCACCCCAATGTCTATCAGTGACCTCAGTGTAATTACGGATGGCACCTGCTAGGTCATGGATACTGTCAATTACAGTGGTGTTATGTGCCCTCTGTGCCCTTAGTCCCTGTCTGGTGTACCGTTCTATACGTGCCTGTGCCACCATGACAGCCTGGAAGATGCGTGAGGTTGTAAGACCTGTGGCACGTCTGCCAGGGGCATGATGAGCAGCAGTGCTCAGACGAGAACCCCTGGACATCTGCTTATGTGGTACCCTTCCAGACATCTGGGTATGGCTGCTGTGTTGGGATGCATGTGCCATAGATACCACACTGTCCTGGCCAATGCTGACTGTACACTGTCCCTCAGCTAAGGGCATTGGTGATGGATGTACTGGCAGTATGACTGTGTGCATGGATGGGATGGAAACTTGTGTACTGTCAATTGGTGGCCCAACAACAGACTCTGGCCAACATGCCTGTGCCTCAACACACCTGTCCTCATCATCACTATTTTGCTCAGTGACATCAGGTTCCCTACTGCAGTGAACTAGCCCAACCTCAGCACCTGTGAGAGGAAGCCAGGAAACACACTTTACGACCTGTACATTATGTTGGAACACATGCACACATGAACACATGAACACATGCACACATGCACACAAATACACACAAATACACACCTCACTTAAACAGACACACACACACACACACACACACACACACACACACACACACACACACACACACACACCACCAGCAATCCAGAACATACTCAATAGCGGTTGATGGTGGGGTAATGTATCACAAGCCAAACAGTCATATCACATGTGTCAGCATGCAGGACGTGTGTTGCTCAACAGCATGCAGTGCGGGTGTAGACAGCCCTTGTTAATAACAGTATACATGGCTCTGATGCATGTGTGTTGTTGTTCAGTGATTGACCTCACCCTGGAATGCAATGTGTACATGGACACAACATTGCTGTGCAAGTATTGAAAGCACTGCAATGTCCTGTGCACCATCACTCACAGGTATACATACCATGGTTGTATGTGTATATGTGTGTCACATAGATATCCATTTCTGATTAGAGCGTCTGTGTCTTTAGCAGATAATTGTGGACACAGGTTTAGCACATGCATGCTATGTATACACACAAGATGAGTGGTGCATGTATACCTGATGGAATACCATTGCTCAACATAGCCATTGTACAGTGGTTATGGTGAGTGTAGGACATATTGTGTACATGCCAGTGCCAGCCATGACATGGCATGCTACAACACAACTGCAACATTAAACATCACACATACCCAATGTGTGTCATGTGACCTATACACTCCATAACATTACAAGACATATATGTGTCACTTTGTACAAATGGTGATTGCTATGCATATCGTGTATAGGTGCATATGTTTGCACACACACAACAGTGAGGTGCATAGCAATGAATGCTATGTGTAGTACTGTGGTTACTGTAACTGGATGGGGTGTAGTACCATGAGCCAGCATCATGCAGCATCATGTGGTCACTCAAGGCTACTAATGTGTGCCAGACCAGCACCTAGCATGCTGTACCTGAACTGCAGTACCATGGCTACATTCACCATTTCACAACCAGTTGTTACATCGGTTTGTAAGTGCCCAATAGGGAGCATTGCCTAACATGAACGTGTTATGTGTTGCAGAGTGTCGAACAGCCCCATGATAGGCCCCTACCCTTCAGGTATATTATGTGTGTTGTGTGGATGACATTTGGGATACTGGAGTGTGACCTTACAGGGGGTGTCTGAATATGCCATTTGTAGCATATGAACGTGTACTGCGTATGACACAGTTGTGTATGTTGTGTGCATGTGTATCAACTCTACCTCTCCAATGTCCACTATAGTTTTGCCACAATTGTATGGGATGCTCTGTGTATTGCATGTGTTTGAGGCAGCTACACACGTTACTGGGATGTGTATAGTCTCAAAGCAAACATGCACAGCATGCATTATGCGTAGGTGTGTTATGTGTACATGTCCTACACCTCACCTATGACATGCACATATATCATGCAATATTAAATGTAGAACACACTCACCAGCACGGATCTGCTGCCTTGCTGTCACACCAGAGGGACCTACAAGGATATGAGACAGTTTGTCAGTGGCAACAACTGTGGCATTGCTACTGTGGGTTTGCAATCTTACAGTAGTACAATGGTTGACAGTCACAGGCCTACAGATTATGTTCCAAATTATCAGTATTGCACAACACCAGGCTCCACATCTTCTAACTACACAGTACACATCTCACATATGCATGATCTACCAATAGAGGTAACAGTAGTCTACAGATATGCCATTTTACCTGCACGCTCCATGTCAACTCGTTGGGTGGCTCCAGCCTCCATGATGATACATGTTTGCTGTTGTTGTTGTTGGCCAGGATCTACCAGGTTGAGGAGCAGCTCCTCCACTCTGATGAGGGGGGGATGGATGGCTACCCCACCACCTGTGGCAAGCTGTTGTCTACGGACATCAGACGCACGCTGCCGGACATGTCTAAGTAAATCACTGCAGTGATGGCATACCTGCTCATATGTCCGGTTATGCATGGCTATGTCATTTACCCAACGGACAACATCTTGCCACAGTACAGTCCACTCATGCTGGTCCTGCTCATCCTCAGCTGGGCTGTATGATGGATTGCGATGGTGAGTCATGAGCCTGGAAGACAATGAAACAATATGTGTGAGCAAGTCGTGTGGCACACTTAACATTCTAAAGTACAGATATCACTGAACTGCCATATATAGCAACCTATTGGCTGTCAGAGGATACACACTTTCAATACCACATATCAGTGCTCATACCACAACTGCCTGACAGTGCCTGGCATGCTCTATACATCAAACCATGTTCTGCACAGCAACAAAGAGGAACCAGTATGTAAGACTATACAACAGTACATGTCACACTGTATGTGACACAATGCACCACCTAGTCACAGGAGGCATATATCAAGGTAATGCATAATGAAATATGTCATTCATTGCAATGATTGTAAAGTCCAGTTACAGTAGTACAGGTATACCACACTAGCTGTTGGTGGCAACCCCCTGCCTAACATATGTTCACATTTGTTAGTATAGGTGGCATACTGCTGTACTATACTATACATGTTGCTAGATACGCACTTATATCCTGTAACACACATATGACCGAGGGCATGATACAGGCATACCCACACACACATCACACATACATACAAGACACAAAGGTATGGCAACCCAGATTAGTTTTACCTGTGTAGCATACAGTACTGTGTGTCAGTACTTACAAAACATTATGCCTGAGGTATGTAATCTGTGAGGACTATAGGGAACACACATAACAGTGTTTCCAAGCAATGTGGACATACACCATACTGTGCTGTTTAGATATACAGCTTCAGGTAGTACTACAGTTCATACGGGATTTGGATTCACCAGCAATACCAATCAATAAGCATACATGTACTGCTTTAGCCTACAATGGCACACCCCAGTCCACACCAAGGGACTATGTCAGACCGTATGCCATACTGCTTTTTCTGCCTAGCAATAGCATACATATCTTTTGCTGGGATCAGAGCTAGGACACAAAATAGCATGACGGAAACAGTTTCCCACTAAGCTATCACACATTGACAGAACCTCAACACATTCACCAACACTTTCACTATGACACTCAGTCAACCGCACATAGCAATTATTGCAACAAGTACATGTGGGTGTGTATCAGTTCATAGGTAGGTAATAGGCTATTGGCCCTAGGGCCTGTAGTAGCCTAGCCATATGCTACCCTGGCCTTTGACACACATGTAATCTAATTTCACATGCCCCTGTCCAGCAGAGCCACAGAGGTGATTCCTGGTGTGTATTTCCTATCTCCCATCCAATCATCAGGATTATTCATGACGACTGCTAATGAGGAGCTTGGTTTGCTATTGATAGGTGGTTTGTTCCAAAGTATGGGATGTCTCTGAGATAGGAATCTATCCCTCCAGCATGTTCTGTCTATTGAGGTGACAAGGTTTAGGTCCCTAGAGCGTGTAGCTGGTAGGGATTGTGATCTGTTTATGTGGAGCATGTCCAACAGCTCTGGGTTTGACATAGCTTTGTATGTTAGGCAGAGGTCACCTCTGGGTAGGCAGTATGCAACACAGTCAAGCTGTGGTTTTGTGAGATGGTCTGCATAGGGCATCTGTTTGAGGCTGGTATTACTCTTTGTGAGGTATGTCTGTGGCCTTTCCAGTTGCTGTAGATGTCTTGTGAGGCACATACCACATGGGGCATTGTACTCTATAATAGCTTTTATGTGTGATGAGTAGAGGGGAACACTGACCTATATTTCCCTGGATGGCACACCTTTTGTGAGGAGGTGTGCCACATAGACAGATTACATGACTAGTGTGGCACTGTGATTATCAAAGGGGAGACTACTGTCCACCTGTATCCCATGGTCTCTTATCACACTTTTGGTGCTAAGTAGACTACCGCCTATGTGGTAGTTCATGGGTACG
Organism: Protopterus annectens; assembly: GCF_019279795.1. Classification (NCBI taxonomy): domain Eukaryota; kingdom Metazoa; phylum Chordata; order Ceratodontiformes; family Protopteridae; genus Protopterus; species Protopterus annectens. The sequence goes on along the minus strand of NC_056728.1, from coordinate 1,834,695,152 downwards.
GAGGTTTTGCCAGAAGGGATGCCAATGCAGTTTCAACATTGAGCTTGAGTCCATGGCTTTGTCACCAGGCATCTGTCGCAGTAAATATGACCCTGTCTCTCTCTCTCTCTCTCTCTACATATATATATATATATATATATATATATATATATATATATATGTATATATACACATACATATTAACATCCATTAGTGTACATATAGATATTCATATAGGCACATATACAGTCCACCTTTCCTGGTGGGAATATCAATTATGCGAAGGTTGTGAGGTATACAGTTATGTAATAATATTGCACAGTGTTGTGCAGAATGCAGTGAAGATGTTCTCAGCTCATGTAGCTTTAGCAGTCCTCACTGGCTGCAACACTGCAAACCTGACAAATCATACCCACAGCATTTAACCACCACATGTCATATACCAGCACTGTATGCTCTCTTGTTTATCACACACTACAACCTACATAGAAATATGCACATAACAACCTTCACCAACATATATATGTCCACCCTTCACAAACAGTTGCAGTACGTCCCTTGCTCTATGCACATGTACAGATGCTAATATATCTGACACAGACTGATCTCTCCATATGTGTGAGCCATACACACACATGGTCCACACTGTTGTAAGTCCGTGGGCCTCACGGCTGACCTGTTGGGCCTTGCTGCAACATGAACAGATGTCACATGTGAGCACAGAGTAATATTAGAGGGTGTATATATAGCTGCAAATGCTAGATTAGCATACTAGCCTGGTACAGCTGTTGCCAATGCTAAGCTACACGTTAATATGACTATCATGTATTTGTTACTCTGTCACATCCATGTTTATATAACTGTATGCACTACTCCTCCAAACAGACATTGTACACACTACTGTACAAAACACAGATAACATGAATCAGATGTTTGACATTTAATGCTGAACTACATATGTCACATCATATCCCACTGCACACAGCTACACACTGATTTCTCCATGGTAGTAGTTATGGAGGGCATCTGTGCATAGATACGTACTGCTGCCACATATGGATGATTCAAAGTATGTATTCTTCAAAAACATCTACTACATGCCAGTAAATACATATCTGTTTCATATCTTTCCTTTGTATGTGTTTGTATTTGTCAGTTCCGTGTGTTTTGTATAATTTTTTTTAATATATATATATATATATATATATATATATATATATATTTTTTTTTTTTTTTTTGTTATATATTTTTTAATATATTTTTTCTGTTGCTGTTGCTCTTGTTGTAGCTGTCAGTGTCTGTCTGTCTGTCTATGTATCTCTCTCTCTCACTCGCTCTCTCTCTCTCTCTCTCTGTAGCTGCAATGAAATGATTGCATGTGTGGACAGCAAGTACAGCCTGCTTTTATAGGTATCTGCATATGTGCATGTGATGGTCTCTGCACCAATTGGTGGCCACCATTTGGTAATTGCATGCAGCCTGCTGTGTGGTAATTGCAGTACTCACTGTCATAGCAACCCAATGCTATAAATTGCTAGGTCAGGTAGGCGTAGCACTTTCAGTTTTCCAAAGTGGGGCCCATGCTTGTTTGCTGTGGACACCATTGTGTAAGTCAGAAGGTTGGTATACTTTTTATATCTGAAGCTAGGGGTGTAGCCAGTGATTTGAATGTTGTACTCAGACCTGAATGTTGCCACTTCCAGTACACAGTTGTCAGTGTAGAATTGTACTCACCCCTACAAATGCTAACACAAGATACATGGTAATATGTAGTTTCTTTTCTACTTATACATTTATCTGCCATACATATGTAGTTATTGAGATGTATTCATTTGGCACATGAACTGTTTGTGAACTGCTATACTGTGAATATTAATGTACTCACTTCTGCACAGTTGGTGCTTTTTTATTGTTGACATTAGCACAGGATTCTCATGAAAACTGGACAATTCCAGTACTGAGTATGCCTACCTACATCCTTGCTGGACCCTGAACACACAGGTATTTTGTACGTTTTGGTGGGGGATTGTCCTGCTATGATACTGTGTGGGGGGTTGTAAATTGCTGCTGTAACATTATTTACTGCTAGAATGTCTGGTTCTGTTATCACAGTCATGTAATGCAATTCCACAACAACTGCTGGTAAAGTTCCACAGAACAGGTTTTGTGTTATGGCATTCCTATCTTTCCTTTACATTCACTCATTCTGATGCATGATATATATATTTCAGCAACAACCTGCTGTATATCTACTGAGGCTTAGTGGTACTTCATGCAGTCTAGTGTGTCCAAGGTCCGGGGTTCGAGACTGACAGTGGTGTTTTATTTTGCTGCTGAGCAGAACAAGGGCCCTCACATGCAGGGTGACTAAGGCACTTTTAAGCAGTTGTAAGCGGGTTTGCGCAGGTTTGCGCGAACATTAGCAATACTTAGCTAAGCACACACAAGTGCACACTCGCGCAAACCCGCTAACTGCTGCTTAATAGTGCTTACTCCCGCTAACCCCCACGCTCATTTCTTTGAAAGAAAAGAAAATGGGGAGATAGGAAAGTGGTGAAAAAGGGGCACAAAGAGGGAAAGACAGTAGGGAAAACAGCTCGGGATGTGCAGGACGGGTGTAGGAAAGGTCCATAGCTGCCCATTTCTTTAACAGCAACAGCTGTGCATATGCTAGTAATTTGGAGGAACATTTGAAACCTTCCACCCCTGAGAGAGGGGTGAGGACAACGAAGTATGCTGTACTGCCAATTAAATTTCAGTTTATGCATCCATCGGACATGTGTACAAAATGGGCAACTATGTATGGGGCGTATTTTTTTTTTGGGTGCAGATTGACCTTTTTTTTTCAGGTGAGAGTGGAATGTGGGGTAGGGGAAGTAGGTATATTTGGGGAGGTAGGTTGGGGAGGTAAACAGACAAGACAAACAAGATGCATACCAGGGCAGAATATGACACATGTGGTGGGTGAACAACATTGACGGGGAAGGATGTCTGGAAATCGCAAACCCATGAGCCCACAGATGGCAACAGTGGAACTAAGATCTCCCTAGGCACCACCGCCCGGACCGTTTGGAGGGTGATAGGTGGCCATCCTCCAGCCATGCTTGCAGGGGGGGGACGAGCCCCATCCCCTGCAGTGCTTCCACCCGAAGATGGCACAGGGCCAATGGAGGAGGAGGTCAGCTGAGGTGTGACAGGTGGATCCGCTGGGACCAGCCTTCCCATACATTCTATATTTAGGAGGATTTAATGACAATATAGGTTGGTAACAGCCAACAGCATTCCAAATTAGTTGTGACAGCATGCAGTAATAGTCCCATTAACCCAACACACCAGAGTTCCAACAGTTGAACAGCAAGCATAACACATGCATATATAGAACACCAGTGGACATTCCAACAGTATGCAGGATTGATTGGTGCAACAGGCCACCAAGATTGTGGTATTTGAACAGGGCACATGCATCAAAGTAAATGCAGATATTTATAAACCAATAGGACATATGTCCCAACAAATGTTTTGAGATTAGACATACCCATTGAGGTGTGGAATTGCATTGTTTATACACATACAGTAGGGTGTAAAAAGATACCTCCATTAACAACTTATATGTACTTATAGTTTACATTACATTCCTATTGACTGCAGGTATATATCCCCATACATGTCTTATTACACTAGGCAATGTCCGTTAAATTGTGAAATGGGTTTTGCTAGTTCCTTATATACCTGACCTGTATCTGACATACAAACTGTCCAAGATGCAGAAGTTACTGCTACGTATTTATATATTTTATTTATATTTCTATATCTATATATCTGGACGTGTTCAGGTGACATTATCAGTTATATTTTAACAGCCCCCTACATTTCTAGCAGCACACTGACATTTCTGGGGAACACAATAACAAGCTACTCATGTGCCAGATTTACCTATACATGCCAGCCATGAACCAACAGTTGAGGACTGTATAACAGCTACTGGCACTCCCTTCATCCACTTTCTATGGGCCTACCCAAGTGTGGGTTGACAGCACTTAATACAACAGTACTATTTCTATAATGCAAGAGTACAACAAAATTTCGAAGAAAGTGAGACAGACACACTCCAGGAATTATACCTTTATTAATTACATTACACACTTTTCTAGAGGCTCTTTTATTTATTTGATATATCAGTGCATGCAGAAGACTCATTCAAGATGTATTATACCTTTATTAATGGGTTACAACACTCTTTTTCAGGCTCTCTCACTTATTTTATATAACAGTACAAGCAGAGATGTTATTCAAGACTTATTATACCTTTATTATTGGGCTACAACACTTTTTTCAGGCTCTCTCACTTATTTTATATAACAATACATGCAGAATAATTACTAACCTGTCTGGTGGTGCAGCCTTAGCAGCCTATCTGCATAGGCTTGCTGATTCACAGCAGGGACACCTGCAGCTGTGAAGTAAATGAAGTGATATTGAGATGTACCTATCCATAATATAGACTACAATAGCAATTCTTACATAATTCATTCCATGACTACCTACTCAGTAGTGGGGCTTTTTCCATCCCACGGGTCTCCTGTATCCACTGGTTCAGTCAGTCCTCCTTGCATCTCTTCAGGTCTGAGTAGTGGTGTCTGACCTGCTCACCAGTCTGAGGGATGCCTGTGGCACTGGTGAGATCATGTGTGAGACGGTTCCAGGCTTCCGCTTTGTATTCAGTGCCCTGGAACTGGCCCTGCAGAAGTCTAGCATCATGATTATGGACGAGGAGCCAAACCATCACTTTTGACTCCTCAATGCCCCACCGTTGCACTCGGAAGTGAGAGCCCTCTCCAACACCAACCATGCTGCTTGCAGATGGGAGCTACAACCAGTTATGGCAAGTATTCCCACCTATGGAGCTTAAATATGCATTTCCCGCACTTATTTGTGATTGGCCGGTTTTGAAATTTCTCAGCTGAAAGCGCACCTGCTTAGCACTGGGTAAACTTTCATTAATATGTATATGTGTGTTGACAGTGCATGAATATCAAAAGCTGTCATGGCTTAGTGGTTTAGTACTGTGATTATGGTGCACAGTATCCCGGGTTAGAGGTCTGTCATTGCTTTTTATTTTACTACTGGCCAGATCGGATAGGAGGTGTGGCTGTGTTTAGCTGACTTTGCTCAACTTTGCCAAATGTTGCTCGACGTTGCTCGACGTTGCCCGACGTTGCACTAGTTAGCGCGGTGCGCAGCTCCGCGCAAACATGTTTTGTTTGCACTAGTTGGCGCGATGCACAGCTCCACGCAAAGCCATTGCACTAGTTAAAGCAGTGCTAAGCTATGAGCATTTATACTTAAATGTGCTTAATACTGGTAAACTTTGCTTAGCAGTACTTCACATTGCTTAAGTTATGTTACTTATGCATTCATCGGTATGCATAACCAATTCACCTTCTTATATATATATATATATATATATATATATATATATATAAAATATTGTTCACTACTACATAGGCCATTTCAATGCTTTTTACTAAAATTTAAAAGATAAATGTCAGGAATTATTTTTCTATACCGGTTTCCTACAGAAAATAGAAAGGGGAGTGGTAGGAATTGAACCGGGAATGCCTCTTCTTTGTGCGAAGGCTCTACCACTACGCTATTGCTATTTGGCTTAATTTGCATATAAGTTTCTTATTATCCTCTTCGATCTCTAAACTGCTAACTGTAGTTAAGCAATGGGCAAACCCACACAAACACGTGCAAATACAGGCAGCTATATTGAGAATAATAAAAAAAAAAAAAAGGAAAGTTTTACATTTTAGAATTGTACAGGGATTTAGAATGTAGGGGAGTGTAGTGTTGGGTATGTACACATTTGAGCAGACTCACTCATTTCAGTTGACATTTGCAGATTAAGGAACTTGCAGGGGCGTGGATTTTTGGACTGCTCAGCAGTCTGACATGCCCCCTGCACTCGTGCACACTCCGTGTTAGCCTTAGAGTTGAGTCAGCACGCCCTCATGAATATGCATGGCGTGCTGACATCATCCTCTTAGGCTGCAGTTTCCAAGTAAGACTTATTTAGTCTTACATGGAGAATTAGTGAATCCCGGCCTATGTGTGTGTGTATGTGAGTAAGTGTATGCATTATATGAAAATGAGAGCAACTGAGCCTTTATTTTACACTCGCTAAGCAGTGCTTTAGTTGTTTAGCCAGTGTAAAATTAAAAGAAACATTAAAAAGAAAGATAGAAAAGTGTGTGTGTGTGTGTGTGTGTGTGTGTGTGTGTGTGTGTGTGTGTGTGTGTGTGTGTGTGTGTGTGTGTGTGTGTGTTTGTGTCTGCATGTCTGAGTGCATCATACTTCTCAACCTCTTACAGCAAGAAATCTGAACAAAGCCATTAATAAAAGTGGGACAAAGCCCCAAAAATAGGGACAATTTTTAAATATTGCTCTTACAAACTAAGAAAGTTGTTAGAATAACAAGTTTTGCATTAGCATGAATTTTTCGAAAGATATGAAGTCTGAAACTCAAATGTCTGTCCTTATTTTCTAACTTCAATCCTTAATGATTTGCCACTAATTTGCAAGAAAACCGCAGCTTTATGAAAAACAGACCAAAAATATGAGGCAAAAATCTAGACATTCTGCAAAAATCTGTACAGTTGAGAGGTGTGGAAGTCTGGTTGTGTGTGCGTGTGTGTGTGTGTGTGTGTGTGTGTGTGTGTGTGTGTGTGTGTGTGTGAGAGAGAGAGAGAGAGAGAGAGAAAGCTAGTGAGATCGATCAAGCAGTGGCAGCAGCAGTTAAGATGTTTTCATACCTCTTGACCTCAGCTCAAGAAACCTGGATAAAGCCTAAAATAAAGGGGAAGCAAAGGCTCAAAAACAAGAAGAGATTTTAAATATTGCTCTTATAAAATTAGGAAGTTGCTTGAATAAAATGATTTGTGCTAGCATGCATTTTCTGAAAGAAATAAACTCTGAAACTCAAATATATTTTATCATTTAATGACTTTGATCCCCAATGATTGGCAACAAACAACACATTTTAGGGGTAAGAGACCAAAACAAATCAAATAAAGTATCTGGATATGTTTTGAAAATGTTGTATTTTGGATGTAAAATACTTCCTTCAGCATGATTTACATATATTACAGCAAGTTTGAAGCATTAGGCTGGGGAACTATTTTACATCAAAAATATATTAAAAAAATACAGTACTAAAATTAGTAAGTAAAACAACAATTCTACAGACAGTCCATTTTCTAAGTGTAATAATGCCCTCCATGGTGTGTGTTACTGTGTAACTAATGTTCTTCCAGGGGTGTAAATGCCCTCCTCATGTGGCATCAGTCTCATAACACCCCTGGGCGGGTGTTACTTACACAGTAACACACACCCTGTTGGGCATTTTTGCTTGCTTAATGTTTTGAACTTCTTTCATTAGACATTATACAGTTTGAACTTTCCATTCTGCTTGATCATTTAACTGCAGGCAATTAGGATTTGAGGTCACATGCTGAAAACTAACATTGCTGAATTCTTTATTTGCATATTGTGACCCATCTGAAATTATCACATGTGGAATGTCCTATCTGGAATCCATTGATAAAAGTGCATTAATCACACCAGTAGTTGTAGTGTTTGTTAACTCCATAACCTCAGGAAACATTAAATAATAATTTACAGTTCAAGTACATACAGTCACAAAATTCAAACTGACACATTCCCTGCTCTCCTTGGAACCAAGTAAAAAAATGCTTTATTATGCATTCAGTGATGAACAGGCTCAGATTTACTGTTACACTTGAACTGACATTCTTGGGCAATACAGCATGACACAAAGTCTTTTTTCAAACTTCTCATTTGTTAAGTGTGACCTTGGCTCTTGCCGACATTCATTTCCTTAGCTGATTAGGTACTGTTGTTGTCGCAATGATTTTTTTTTCAGTGGAGCCTCTCAATACTCCTGGTACACACACAAATCTAAAACAAATCACAGCTAACAAGTCATTGTCTTTCAAACATAAGGCATCCTTTTTTTCACCTATACTTGTGGATATCTTTCGGTGGTAGGGATAAGAAGGCATTTTTAGAAACATCTGAAGCAATAGGTTGAAAGCTGTTACTGTATTCTTGTTCTTTCCATTTTGCCCCAGGCTAACATCAAAGAGGCACACGGAAGGTAGTTGCCTTTTGGGGTTAGTGGTTAGGAGGCATGCTGTTTATATGCATAACTGCAGCCACTTAAAATATATGACTCTATCCATGTCTGCCTTCACTTTCATCCAGATCTATGACCAGAGTGATAGTTTCTATCATTTTGAAGGGAGGCAGAGGGAAGTCGACAGTATTCCCAGAGGGGGTTTATGTATCCTTGTAAACATTTGTCTTCTCAGTTTATTGTGAGCTACTATTTTGTAGCCATTGAACATTCTTCCTTGAAATAAAAAAAAACAAGACAGACTTTTGTTTCTTACTCATGCTTTTTTCAGGCCATCACTTTGATCTAATGGTTGGAAAAATGCTTTAAAATGTGCCTTAGAACATCTATACTCTCATGGTTGCTTGGATTTTGGTGGCCCCCAGACCTCTGGCTTCATTCGATTATTTCCTGTACAGTTATTAATTTGTCATCTTGTCTCTTTAGGGTGTGTTGAAAGGATGCAAGAGAAAGTCAAACATGAATTTCTCTCCTTCACCAGGAGTTTGTTCAGTCCATCATTATATTAAAATATTGTCAAAAAAGGTTTAAAATGTACCTCAGAGTATCTAGAAAAGTATGACTTTTTGGAAAGAAGATGAAGAGCAAAACAAAATGTGAGTAAAGGAAGAAAGTAATCTGTATGGATGAAGTGTCTAGGGGTCCTCCATCTTGACACTTGCTGGGATCCCCAAAATGCTGGCACTGGTTCTGCATTTGTGCTGCTTAGATTTAAAGCATCCATCAACTGCATTGTTGCTGACCTGCCTGTATGCTTGGCTACCTTACTCTCCACAAGAATGTACTTACTGTGTCTGGGTACTCTATTCTCCACAAGAATGTACTTACTGTGTCTGGGTACTCTACTCTCCACAAGAATGTACTTACTGTGTCTGGGTACTCTATTCTCCACAAGAATGTACTTACTGTGTCTGGGTACTCTACTCTCCACAAGAATGTACTTACTGTGTCTGGGTACCCTATTCTCCACAAGAATGTACTTACTGTGTCTGGGTACTCTACTCTCCACAAGAATGTACTTACTGTGTCTGGGTACTCTATTCTCCACAAGAATGTACTTACTGTGTCTGGGTATTTCACTCCACAAGAATGTACTTACTCTGTCTGGGTACTCTATTCTCCACAAGAATGTACTTACTGTGTCTGGGTACTCTACTCCACAAGAATGTACTTACTGTGTCTGGGTACTCTATTCTCCACAAGAATGTACTTACTGTGTCTGGGTACTCTACTCTCCACAAGAATGTACTTACTCTGTCTGGGTACTCTATTCTCCACAAGAATGTACTTACTGTGTCTGGGTACTCTATTCTCCACAAGAATGTACTTACTGTGTCTGGGTACTCTACTGTCTTGAATATATTATAGTTGTGAAAGTTAAGACCAGTGTCCTCAATGCAGGTTGCACTCATCCTAAAACATCAATAATATATGTTCCATTTTACCCTCATATGTCTCCTTTTTGTGCTTTAATGTCTTGTTTTTACTTATGAGCAAGGTCTTACCAAAAAATGTACCTTTAGAAATAAAAAAAAAAAACTTTCTTTATATTTTGTCTTTTCATATTACTGAGGGTGCATTTTAACAGCAAAAAAAATCTAATTTTAATGCATATTAAAACATGACATTGGAAGTTCAGACTAATATACAGGTATGGACCTAAGCATTAGCCTTATTTAAACCCCTTAAACTTGCCCTGCTTATTAGTCCTTATGATGATAAAGCAAAAACTTTACCTGGTTCCAAAGTGCAGAAGGATGGAGCCCTTACTATGACCCAGGTGACCATGGTTGGAATAACAATCCCAGCACCAGAGGAACCAGGCAGAGAGAGAGAGAAGAATGAAGGAGTACGGCCCGTTTGCCTCTCATGGAAGTAGGAGAGATTTGTGGGCTCTAGGTGAACACACAGGAAAATGTGAGTTCTGTGATGAAGACTAGGAAAACCACTTCCCATGTTTGAGGGAATGGGTGGGACTGCTTGCTGGTAACATCCTTGGGAAAGTGAGGGATATCCAGCACATCCAGACTATTGCATGTCCTCCTTCAGCTCCATGAGCCAAGCATTTTCAGGAATGTTAGGGCTTCAGTGAAAAATATTTGAACCACCCAAGATAGCTGTCTGAATGACAACCCCTTTCAGTCAACACACTTGCCCTGGTGATGAGGAATAAATAGGCTAAATTACCGGGAGAGGGCTGATGATCAACAAACAGTTGGGACAAAGAGTGCTAAAAAAATAAATAAACACTTTTGCAGTAGTCCATGGGAAAGGAACAAGAAGCAATATACAGTTTTTTTAATTCTCTGGAGGCCAGTCAAAATGTTATGCATGAGTCAGTAATTAGTAAGTTTAATGAACATCTTGTATCAAAAAGAAATTTTATACATGACAGTGCATGCATCCACAGATGTGCACAAGCTAAAGGTGAACATGTTAAAGGTTTTGTAAGATACTTGTGTGACTTGGCTGAAAATTATGGGTTTAATGAAAGGAAAGATGAACAGATCAGAGAAAGAACTGTGACTGAGCTAGCTGATATAGAAGTGTTTCAAAAGTTACAACTTGAAATGAACTTAATTTTAGAAAAAAACAGTACAAATAGCCAGGAAGGCCAAATTAGTTAAGATACAGAATACTAACTTAGGTGTGTGTAAAATGAAACACAGAGAATATGGCAAGTTTAAAAAGAAATATAACATTGATCAATGTAAGCATGCGCACAAGAAGCAGAGTGAGTGTAAGCTTAGCTTATCATGCTGAGATAGGCATGCACACAAGAAGCAGAGTGTACATTTAGCTTACCATGCTGAGACGGGCATGCGCACAAGAAGCAGAATGAGTGTAAGCTTAACTTATCATGCTGAGATAGGCATGTGCATGAGAAGCAGAGTGAGTGTATGCTTAGCTTGTCATGCTGAAACAGGCATGCGCACGAGAAGGAGAGTGAGTGTACACTTAGCTTATCATGCTGAGATAGGCATGCACACAAAATGCAGAGTGTATATTTAGCTTACCATGCTGAGACAGGCATGCGCACAAGAAGCAGAGTGAGTGTACGCTTAGCTTATCATGCTGAGATGGGCATGCGCACGAGAAGCAGAGTGAATGTATGCTTAGCTTATCATGCTGAGATGGGCATGCGCACTAGAAGCAGAGTGAGTGTAAGCTTAGCTTATCATGCTGAGATAGGCATGCACACAAAAAGCAGAGTGTACATTTAGCTTACCATGCTGAGACGGGCATGCGCACAAGAAGCAGAATGAGTGTAAGCTTAACTTATCATGCTGAGATAGGCATGCGCACGAGAAGCAGAGTGAGTGTATGCTTAGCTTATCATGCTGAGATGGGCATGCGCACGAGAAGCAGAGTGAGTGTATGCTTAGCTTATCATGCTGAAACAGGCATGCGCACGAGAAGCAGAGTGAGTGTAAGCTTAGCTTATCATGCTGAGGCAGGCATGCACACGAGAAGCAGAGTGAGGGTAAGCTTAGCTTATCATGCTGAAACAGGCATGCGCACGAGAAGAAGAGTGAGGGTAAGCTTGGTTTATCATGCTGAGACAGAGCAGTATGAAAAGTGAAGCAGAAGGTGTAAGAAGTGTAAAAGGCTGGGGCTCTTTGCTGTCATTTTTTAAGACAAAGTTAATTTAAGAGATTGCTTCTGTGAACAAAACTGAAAATAATGATCAGAAAGCATTTTTTTTCCTGGATTCACTAACTACTATGCCTTATACTGAATTAGACTAGTAAGATTCCCTTTTTACAGAACTCAGGTGAGTTCCAAGACAGATACAGGGGCTGATGCTACCATGATATCATCTGCTCCCTACAGAAATATCTTGAAGCATCCATAGCTGTGTGAAACCGAGAAAGACATAAGTATCCCTGTAGGCAAACTCGAGTGCATCTGTAGATTTCTAGCCAGGCCTGACTGAAAGGAGCACAAGTCTGAGTTCTGGGTTTATATGCTGGATGGTCCATGTATAAACAAACTGTTCACAGAGCTGTGGCATGTGAAATGGGGTTAAGTATCAAACTAAATTAAATCAATGTGAATGTGTATAGAAAATCTGGACTGCTTAACTGTGAACCAGTAATAAATAAATTAAAGCCAAATGCTGTTCCATATGCCTTGACCACACTCAGAAAATGGACATTCTCCATGCTACCTAATGTCAGGGCCAGATCCATTACACTTATCTGACACTTTTTTTTATAATGGGCGGTGCAGTGGTGCAGCTGTTAGCATTGTTGCCTCACATCAAGAGGTTCTCTGGTTCAATTCACGGCTTGGGTGCCTTCTCTGCGGTGTCTGCATGTATTCCCTGGGTTTGCGTGGGTTTCCTCTGGGTGCTCCGGTTTCCTCCCATATTCCAAAGACATATGTCTGAAACATTTCTCCCCAGGCATCCACTGAAAATGGGCTCTGTCCCTGTTGGACTTTCCTGGTAAGCCGATGTTAACTAAAATAAAATAAAATAAAATAAATCCAGCACAAGATGACCTAGGCAGCTGCCTAGCATCCAGTTCTGTCTGTACCGTCCCATAAAACATTAAACAAAGAAAGGAAACTGTCCTCTCCTACCAACTCAGCCACATCTCCCAGATCTGTTTACTTGGGTCTGCTTGGCTGCTTTGTTTTGACTGCTGTCAGCAACAGTCTTTCATTGGCTCAAATGTAACACATTTGAGCTGATGAAAGTGACTTCCCAGGGCTTGATACAGTCAAAATGGTAAAACAATGGTACACAGCAGACTTTTCAGAAAAAGGACTCAATCACCTCCAAAAACCCAGATTTTGCTTTTACAAATCACTCACCTCAGACAGCCTAGAGCTGGGAGCCACCTAAACACCTTCTGGTAATTCACTGAGGATTCCAGAAGTACATGAGCAGTTTTGCCTCCTTTTTTTTTTTAAATATCATGTTAACCATGTAAAGGGACAACCCAGGAGCACTGTTTGGGTGAGTGACTTGCTCTGGTTAAATGACTTGTTCAAAGTCACACAGTAGGCATATGAAGGCAGTAAAAATCAAACCCTGTACCTTTAAAGCAGTTCTTTAAGCGCTTAGGGTCTTAATCCTTTGCACTAACTGCCAGACTGTATTTTTTGTTAAATCATTGAGGATTATAGTCAGTCAATAATGCCAGTCATTAGAGTTTTATAGTTTTTGTTGTTCAGAAAATGCATGTGGATGCAAAACTTCTTCTGTGACTTTTTAGAACTTCTTTTAGATCAAGGTTTATCACATAAACTATTTGAGATCACAACTGCCAATGCAAATAATGAAATGTATTTCACTAGAATCATTCAAGAAGTCTGTAAATATTAGGTTTGTTTTGAATGTCTATTCTATGACCATGGAGCTTGAATTATGATGGCCTTTGACTTTTACTCAGTTTATCAGAAAGTATGAAACTATAAAGCAAGCTACTAGAAGTGACCATGGGTTACAAGCTTTTGTGGAATATATCCAAGAAGGATGGCCTAATCTCTAGACACAAATGAGACAGCTTATGTTTAATTACTACACAGATAGAGCACAACTGTGAGAACATGATGGTCACAATTGTACCACAACACAAGATCAGTTACAGAACATGATGGTTACTCCTGTACTATGGCAGAAGATCAGTTACAGAGCATGATGGTTACTGCTGTACCATGACAGAAGATCAGTTACTGAACATGATGGTTACTGCTACACCACAAAGGAGGATATTTTACAGAACATGATAATTACTGCTGTCGTATGGCAGAAGATCAGTTTACAGGGCATGATGGTTACTCCTGTACTATGGCAGAAGATCAGTTACAGAGCATGATGGTTACTGTTGGAAGATCAGTTACAGAGCATGATGGTTACTGTTGGAAGATCAGTTACAGAGCATGATGATTATTGCTGTACCACGAAGGAAGATCAGTTACAGAAAATGATGGTTTACTGCTTTACCATAACAGAAGATCAGTTACAGAACATGATGGTTACTACAGTACCATGACAGATCAGTTACAGAACATGATGGTTACTACAGTACCATGACAGATCAGTTACAGAACATGATGGTTACTACAGTACCATGACAGATCAGTTACAGAACATGATGGTTACTGCTACACCACAAAGGAGGATATTTTACAGAACATGATGATTACTGCTGTCGTATGGCAGAAGATCAGTTTACAGGGCATGATGGTTACTCCTGTACTATGGCAGAAGATCAGTTACAGAGCATGATGGTTACTGTTGGAAGATCAGTTACAGAGCATGATGGTTACTGTTGGAAGATCAGTTACAGAGCATGATGATTATTGCTGTACCACAAAGGAAGATCAGTTACAGAAAATGATGGTTTACTGCTTTACCATAACAGAAGATCAGTTACAGAGCATGATGGTTACTACAGTACCATGACAGATCAGTTACAGAACATGATGGTTACTACAGTACCATGACAGATCAGTTACAGAACATGATGGTTACTACAGTACCATGACAGATCAGTTACAGAACATGATGGTTACTACAGTACCATGACAGATCAGTTACAGAACATGATGGTTACTACAGTACCATGACAGATCAGTTACAGAACATGATGGTTACTACTGTACCATGACAGGAGATCCGTTACAAAACATGATGGGTGATGCTGTACCACGAGAGCAGATCAGTTACAGAACATGATGGGTACTATTGTACTACAACAGAAGATCTGTTACAGAACATAATGGTTTAATGCTGTACCATGACAGAAAATCAGTTAAATAACATGATGGTTACTACGGTACCATGACAGAAGATCAGTTACAGAACATGGTGAGTAATGTTGTACCATGAGAGCAGATCAGTTACAAAACATGATGGTTTAATGCTGTACCATGACAGAAAATCAGTTACAGAACATGATGGTTACTAAAATACCATAACAGAAAATCAGTTACAGAACATGATGGTTACTAAAATACCATGACAGAAGATCAGTTACAGAACATGGTGAGTAATGTACCATGAGAGAAAATCAGTTACAGAACATGATGGTTTAATGCTGTACCATGACAAAAACTGAGTTACAGAACATGATGGTTATTACAGTACCATGACAGAAGATCAGTTACAGAACATGGTGAGTAATGTTGTACCATGAGAGCAGATCAGTTACAGAAGATGATGGTTTAATGCTATACCATGACAGAAAATCAGTACTGTCATCACACTGTGCTGAAGTGCTAAGACCAGCACATAAAGGACAAAAAGGTCTCATGAAGTATTGTGAAACAGCCAAAATGTCCATTTGGTGGTCCAACATTAATCTGGACATTATGAAGCTTATGTCAAACTGCCAATTCTATATTGTCCATAAACTATCTTAAGAAGAGGACCATTAATTCTGTACTCTTACCACAATTTCCTTCCCAAAATATTGCTGTTGACTTGTGTGATCTTGATGGGAAAAGCTATTTAATACTAGTGGACTATTACTCCTGTGACATGATATCCACCAAGTACAACTAGCCAACAAATAAAATCCAAGTTCAAAACCATGTTCACAAGATATGGAATATCCACTCAAGTGGCTAAAGACAATGGTACATGGTTCATGTCAACTGAATTCCAACAGTTTGCTGATGACTACTCATACCTCATCAAGTTCTTACTATCTTCATTTGAATGAAGCTATAGAGACAGCTGCCCAAACTGCCAAAAAAGATCTTGAGACAACCTAATCCATACAGAGTTCTCGTGTCATATTGAAGTACTCCACATAGTGCCATAGGAGTAAGCCCATCTCAGCTAATGCTTGGAAAACAAATAAGGACTAACATACCTATGACAGAATCTAGACATAAGCCAAAAACTATTCCATATGACTCAGAAAAATAAAATTACCAAGGAGCTAAAGCTTCATATAAAAGGTTTTATTGCACACTTTATGCTGTACAATCACTATCTATCCTAGAAACTAGGCCAACCAATGTACCTGAAGTGAGAGGGTGAGAGAGAGAGAGAGAGAGAGAGAGAGAGAGAGAGAGAGAGAGAGAGAAGATGGGACACAATAGGTGTTGCAGTGTGGAAAACTTATAAAAATGAGGTCATGTATGGTGCAAACCCAGGATGGTGCCATAGTTAGATGCAATCGGTGTAATATTCAGGTAGTTCCTAATGAGTCTCAAGCTGAATGCCATGTTCCTGAAAGTAAACTTGATGTGTATGAGCTGAGAATACCCAGGTCTAATTGTACTCAGTGCATGCTCCTGTTTCCTCTAAAATGTTACAACAACTCAGTATCTCAGACAAGGGCGAAGGTTCAAAATCTACAACATATGGTGACAGATTCAGTGTTGTTTAACTGAGGGTGACTGCTCCTGATCCTGTTGAAGCTACTTTGCTGAGAGGCATAGGTAGGGTGGGGTGAATGGGCAGCCTCCCTGGGTCCAAGGTGTTAGGGCCACAATCAGTCAATTGTGCATTACCAGCATTCAGAAGTGACTGTTGATAGTGCATTTGTGGTCAGGGCTGAAGTGCTATAGAGCTTCAGTGCTTCTTGTCTGGTATAAGAAGAGAGTAGCTTTTTCTCTGTCTGTCCTCAAGTATGAGGACCTTTTTTTGAGGGGCAGGGGCACAAATTGGGAAGAACAGAAATGCCATTTTGGGGAAGGGATCTTGTTTTTGTTTTGTTTTTTTTGTTTTTTTTTTGCTCCTCATCATAGAGTTGTGGGATAAACATGAGAAAGAAGAGACCTGTTTTTTTTTTTTTTTGTTAAATGTAGAGTTGAGGAGCATGGATCAGGAGTAATGGACCTTGTTCCATTTAAGAGGATTGCCAAATTGGGGAAACAGATTTTTTTTTATTTTATATCTCAGCTTAGAGGCCATATCAGGGAACAGCACCAGCTATGGCTCTGGCTTAGCCGAGTGACTGTAACCTTAATATTGTTTGCTATAATTGTTTGTCTAACTCTTTTCCTCTTACATGTTCAAGTCCCAGTTCTAGCATTTTTCAAGTGATACACAGGGGTAGAAGTTAAAATGCCAATTCACTATAAAGACCACAGACAAATAATATGGACAGATAAGTGATCATTTCAGAATTTTCCTTGTTGAGGAAAATACTCTGCTTAAGTAATGCCTTCCTCGGGTTTCTATTTCATAAATGAGTAAAACACAGCATATGTAAAAATGTATAGAGCACTGCTCAGTCTATACGTAGCATTCAAAAATATTAGATCTGTGCATTGACAGTAGCATTCTAGAATGTTGAATATGTGCACCAGATGTGTACTTATCCATTCTTCATAGCATTAGAAAGAGGTTTCTCTCTGTTTAATTTAGCCAAGTCTTTTGGGTTTTTAATGCCACGATGGGGATGGACCTCATTGCTAAGTCAGGGTATGATTAGAGTTCATGAAATTGGTATTGTTTCAGCCTTCTCAGAACCCAGAATGTGTCCAAAACAGCCTCCTTCTGTAATTCATATGGGTTTACATGTATTGGTAGTATATCTAAGTACAACTGTAAATTCTTTTATATTATATTATATTTCTACTACTACTATTGGAACTGCCGGAGTATCTTTTTTCCACATTGCTCTTGTTTTTGCTAGAAAATCCTGATTTTGTGTTTCTCTGTACATAAGATAATATAATCACTGAGTATAGCAATTTCAATAATTAATGCTACTTTTGTCTTTTTTATGGACTACTATATCTGTTTTTCTCACATATATTTTTGAACTGTTGGTAATATAGAAAAGGGAACAGATCATCAAAAATACTTAGCTAGACATGATAAAAGCCACAGACATTACTCCATTGAAAATGCCATTTCCCACATGATATATACTTCTTCATTCTCTATAATGCTTTGTTGTTCATGTTTCCAAAGCTTTTCAGCCACTTCTATATAGTAACATTTGCACAATACCCAATGCAACAGTCTTGCCACATTATTGTGCCTTTTAATATATAGACACTCTGCCATGACTGTATCAGACCCAGCAACAAGATATGTGACTGTTTCCAGTTCTTTTCGACAGAACATGCATTTGTCAGTTTCTCCCTCCTTTTCAACTGATTTTGTAAACCAGTGTGTATGTAGTCCGCTATCCTGGGCCACCGTTATTAACTTTTCATCTGCTGGTTTCAATTCATCTCTCTTTAAAGATTTCTGCATCATGTTTTGGTTAGCATGAGGTTGTTCCAGGTTGTTAAGGACAAGACAAACAACAGCATTGGCAAAGAATCTCCTAGAAGATATCCCCCTTTGAATTTTTATCCCTGAGATAATAATTTGCTCTTTGTCACTGCTTAACTGCAAAGTGGTTTGCCACTGTTCCATGGTCACTCTAATGTACGTAATCAATGTAGGGTGTATCTTATACATCTGTAAGCATTCCTTTAGCCATGAATGTGGGATGCTGTCAAATGCTTTTTTGTAGTCTATCCATGTCATACTTGGATTCTTCCCATTTCCCCTTTTTAAAATTCTCTATTATGGCTTTACTTAGCAATAAATGATCTTTTGTTTCACATGACTTTCTTTTATTACACTTTTGTTTAATTGCCATAATTGAGTTTCTTTCTAAATGACCATAAACTTTGTTTGCATCAATTCCAGTACATTGCTTGTATATTGTCAGGAGACAAGTTAATGGGCTATAATTTTTAGAATGGCTTGCAGGGTCATTATTAAGGAGGAGTATTGTTTTTCCAGTTGCTAAATAGGTCATGTCTGTTCGGGATGCACATATAAGCAATTCTGACTCAGGGTTAAATCTTTGTGTAAAGATATCGATGCTTTTAGCAAGAAGTTGGGTACTGTGTCTAGGCCTGGGTTTTTCCAGTTAGGAGCTTTTCTTAATTGTGTCTTAATTTCTCTGGTTGTTACTTCATCCCATTTTATATTCTCTACTTTAGGTCTCCTTACTGTTTCTTTTAATTCTTCTATCCATTCATCTTCTTTGTTATGTTCAACAGGATCTTCATAAATACTTCTCCAGAATGTGACTATTTCTTCTTTTTTTAGTACTGAGTTCTATTCCTTTGGCTTTGTTCCCCAGTTCTCTATAAAATCTTATTAGGTAATCCATAAATTGTTTATTTTGTACTTTTCCTTTATATTTATCTGCATGCCTTCTAAGTTTTTCCTGCCTGTACTGATATTTTTAGTTTATTATTAGCAATAGTATATGATAAATCTCAGTCTGTTTTGATACTGTGCATTGCTTTTATCAGTGGTATTTCTTGCCTTAATTACTTTATAGTTTCCTCTATTTGATGCATTTTACTTGCATCCTTCCTGTCCTTTGTTAATTTATATTTTTGTGTTAATACTTTATCCATTATTAGTTTAGCTGCACGGTAATATATTTTATTTAGTTTTGTTATATCACATGAATTTCTCTTAATATTCCTGATTACTGTGTTCATCTGTTTTACCAATCTTCTAATGTTTTGGGTCTTATTTACTTTCTGTAATCTATTTCTTTTGCCTATCTTATTATGTCTGTCCATCTCTATTAAATCAAACAGGTCTTCCCTTAAATAATTTTCTTCTGGACTGGGAGCATCTTCTTCACTTTCTGTTTGCTGCAAGGGGTCCAGGGAAGTAAATAGTGTGGGAAGAAATAGCCAGGGAATTGTTATGGCTAGACTTGTATAGGCCCTAGGGCCGATAGCCTAGTACCAACCTATGAGCCTATGAATGTATAATCTACACAGAGTTCCAGAAAATCGTTTGTGACATATCCTCTTCAGATGCACCCTGATTCATATGCTGCTCCTTCGTATAGGAAGCTTTTGGGCTATCACTCCACAACATTTCCTTTGTCAGAGTTGCCACTGTTTACTGATCCTTCCCTTCCTGTGGAACTTCAATTGGACTTTCATACTGGTCTTATATGGAAGCCTTCAGAGCATCACAATGTGGCAAAGCTTTTCAAATGCCTCCTGCTCCACCTGTTGCTCCTTAATCTGAGGACCTGTAATTCCATCATGCTGCAACACTGCCTGTGTCGGATTCTCCACTCTAAATCCTTCAATTCACAAATAATCCATAACTTCAATGTCTATTTAACGTCTTCCTTACTAATCATGTGTTTTGCATCCCCTCTTTGTTTTCTTATTTTTTGCATTGTGAAATGTTCTATATCTGAGTGCCCTCGCCTGTATTTCTCTTTAAATATCTATGGAGCTACTTTTTGTAGAGATTAGCTTAACTTTCTGCTTTACATAAATATTACACCATACCAGATCTCTTTTTCTTTCCCATGTCCATGTTTCTTTTTAATACTTTTATAAAATCAATGGATTTTCTTTCTATTTTTACACATCCTCTGTTGCTTCTTTTTCAATGCAGCCAAAAAGTTCCTTCATCTATGCAATGTTTTTCATAAATCTGTTGTATTAAATAATACACATTTCCCTTTGAGGTCTTTGACAGTTTTTCTTGTGCAAGTATTTTTCTTTCCTTTAATTTTTGTCTTAATCTTAAAAAAAAACTCTTATCTTGAAATTATAGGCTTCTTACATAATACTAGCAAAAAAATAAATTTATTTTTTTATTCTCAATAAATCACTTTGTCATCTTTACAGCTCTTTTCTGGCCTGTCAGTTTTTGTGTTTCTTTTTTCTGGACTACTACTTCCTTCTACAACAGGGGGTGATCTTCCTGAGCCTTGCCTAACCCTATTGTAGGAATGTTTCCATGTCCTGATGATTCTACACTGTTTTTTTTTCTTTCTTCCAGTCCTGGCACCAGTGTGTGCATCAGGATTGGGCACTTTTTTACCTTGGATCCTGTGCCCTCAACTTTCTTTTTTTATTTTAAACCTACCTTTCTCCGTGATATATGTTATAGAAAACACAGTCTCTATATCAGTGTCGTGGTAAGATTTTGCAAAAACACAGTCCATCACGTGAAGGTGCTCACCAAGACTTGAGGATGAATTCATTTCCAACAACACTGCTCTCATTTTCTTTTTGATTTCATGAATTCATTCAGACCCTTAGGGGAGAGAGAGGGGGGGGGTGATGATATTGCATAAAGTTTCTATAAGTCCATATATGTCATGGACATGTATTATAGCATTGCCACATTAAAACAAATGTATAGCACTGTCATTTGTAGATGTATTTTGTATCCCATAATACACTGAGTGTAGTGTCAGTTGCCATTGTAGTCAGGATAAGTGAATTGCTACTCTAATTCGTACTGTGCTGCATACTGTACAGAATAAAAGTTACTGATTTTCTTGCAAATGCTGATATATCCTGATGTAGTTTCTGTGTTGGCCCATACCTTCCTTGGATAGAAGGAAGTGTTGGCCCATACTTTACTTGGATAGAAGGAAGTTTCTCTGTTCACCACTGAGAGCGGGGAGCTTTGAGCAGCCTATCTGTCCCCCTAGGAGTGTTTTTTAGCTCAGAATTTGTAGTTTATTGGCCATTTTGGGCTACATTCTATCCCTTTTATCTTCCTGGTATAAAAACCTGCTTTTGCCGTTTTCCTGTGCTTTAAAGTGTTTATTTACCTTAACTACCTTAATTTCTTAAAAAATAAAAATAAAAAAAATAAGCTATCCTATACTTGTTTCCCGCATTTCTGAAGCTAGTAGAGTCCAGTTTTCAGAGTTTGCTGAATCCAGGGCTGTATTATAGTTTCTGTGTTGGCCCATACCGTACTTGGATAGAAGGAAGTTTCTCTGTTCACCAGTGAAAGTGGGGAGCTTTGAGCAGCCTATCTGTCCCTGGAGGAGTGTTTTTCAGTTCAGAATTTGTAGTTTATTGGCCATTTTTGGGCTAATTTCTATCCCTTTTATCTTCCTGCTATAAAAACCTGCTTTTGCACAGTTTTGCACTTGTATCAGCTCAGCAAGAATCTGCCCAGGTGATCTGCAGAGTCCTAAAGCAGCAGAAACAGAAAAGAGAGACTTTGGTTTGATTTAAGTACTTTTTGGCTTGTTTCTTGTTAGAAATGGTTAATTCCACCTAAACGCTCAGTTTCTAGAGTTTATTTAACACTTAAAAGCCTTTTGCAACTGTTTAATTGTACCTACTGTTTGCACTTTAAATTCATTTTTTGAGCATTTAAACTGTTTTAATTGTTGTAGGCTACACACTCAAGTGCGATAGTTGTTTTTCTGTGCTTTAAAGTGTTTATTTTGTCTTAACTGCCTTAATTTCTTAAAAACACTGAAAAACACAAAAAAAGCTATCCTATACATGTTTCCCAACTTTCTGGAGCTAGTAGAGTCCAGTTTTCAGAGTTTTCTGAATCCAGGGCTGTATTGTAGTTTCTGTGTTGGCCCATACCTTACTTGAATAGAAGGACGTTTCTCTGTTCAACAGTGAGAGTGGGGAGCTTTGAGCAGCCCATCTCTCCCTGGAGGAATGGTTTTCAGCTCAGAATTTGTAGTTTATTGGCCATTTTGGGCTAATTTCTATCCCTTTTATCTTCCTGCTATAAAAACCTGCTTTTGCACGTTGTTTGCATTTCTATCAGCTCACCAAGAACCTGCCCAGGTGATCTGCAGCATCCTACACCTACCTAAACGCTCAGTTTCTAGAGTTTATTTAATGCTAAAAAGCCTTTTGCAACTGCTTAATTGTACTTCTTACTGTTTGCACTTTAAATTCAGTTTTTTGAGCATTTAAACTGTTTTAACTGTTGTAGGCTACACTCAAGTGTGATAGCCATTTTTCTGTGCTTTAAAGTGTTTATTTTGTCTTTGCCTTCATTTCTTAAAAAAAAAAAATAAGCTATCCTATACCTGTTTCCCACCTTTCTGAAGCTAGTAGAGTCCAGTTTTCAGAATTTGTTGAATCCAGGGCTGTATTGTAGTTTCTGCATTGGCCCGTACCTTACTTGGATAGAAGGAAGTTTCTCTGTTCACCAGTAAGAGTGGGGAGCTTTGAGAAGCCTATTTGTCCCTGGAGAAATGGTTTTCAGCTCAGAATTTGTAGTTTATGGGCCATTTTGGCCTAATTTCTATCCCTTTTATCTTCCTGGTATAAAAACCTGCTTTTGTATGTTTTTTGTGCTTGTATCAGCTCAGCTAAAACCTGCCCAGGTGATCTGCAGACTCCTACAGCAGCAGAAAGAGAAAAGAGAGACTGTGGTTTGATTTAAGTACTTTTTTGGCTTGTTTCTTGTTAGAAATTGCAAATTCCGCCTAAACACTTGGTTTCTTGCATTTATTTAATACTAAAAACCGTTTGCAACTGTTTAATTGTACTTACTGTTTGCACTTTAAATTCATTTTTTCAGCATTTAAACTGTTAACTGTTGTAGGCTACATACTCAAGTGCAATAGCCATTTTTCTGTGCTTTAAAGTGTTTATTTTGTCTTAACTGCCTTAATTTCTTAAAAAGACAAAAAAATAAAAAAATAAGCTATCCTATACTTGTTTCCTGACTTTCTGAAGCTAGTAGAGTCCAGTTTTCATAGTTTGCTGAATCCAGGGCTGTATTGTAGTTTCTGTGTTGGTACATAACTTACTTGGATAGAAGGAAGTTTCTCTGTTCATCAGTGAGAGTGGAGAGCTTTGAGCAGCCTATCTCTCCCTGGAAGAGTGGTTTTCAAATCAGAATTTGTAGTTTATTGGCCATTTTGGGGTAATTTCAATCCCTTTTATCTTCCCGCTATAATAACCCACTTTTGCGCATTTTTTGCACTTGTATCAGCTCAGCAAGAACCTGCCCAGGTGATCTGCAGAGTCCTACAGCAGCAGTAACAGAAAAGAGAGACTTTGGTTTGATTTAAGTACTTTTTTGGCTTGTTTCTTGTTAGAAATTGCTAATTCCGCCTAAACGCTCGGTGTCTAGCGTTTATTTAATACTAAAAACCCTTTTGCAACTGTTTAATTGTACTTACTGTTTGCACTTTAAATTCATTTTTTGAACATTTAAACTGTTTACCTGTTGTAGGCCACACTCAAGAGTCATAGCCGTTTTTCTGTGCTTTAAAGTGTTTATTTTGTCTTAACTGCCTTAATTTCTTTAAAAAAAAAAATAAGCTATCCTATACTTGTTTCCCGCCTTTCTGAAGCTAGTAGAGTCCAGTTTTCAGAGTTTGCTGAATCCAGGGCTGTATTGTAGTTTCTGTGTTGGCCCATACTTTACTTGGATAGAAGGAAGTTTCTCTGTTCACCAGTGAGAGTGGGGAGCTTTGAGCAGCCTATCATTCACCGAAGGAGTGGTTTTCAGCTCAGAATTTGCAATTTATTGGCCATTTTGGGCTAATTTCTATCCCTTTTATTTTCCTGGTTTAAAAACCTGCTTTTGCCATTTTTCTGTGCTTTAAAGTGTTTATTTACCTTAACTACCTTAATTTCTTAAAAAATATATATATAAGCTATCCTATACTTGTTTCCTGCCTTTCTGAAGCTAGCAGAGTCCAGTTTTCAGAGTTTGCTGAATCCAGGGCTGTATTGTAGTTTCTGTGTTGGCCCATACCGTACTTGGATAGAAGGAAGTTTCTCTGTTCACCAGTGAGAGTGAGGAGCTTTGAGCAGCCTATCTGTCCCTGGAAGAGTGTTTTTCAGTTCAGAATTTGTAGTTTATTGGCCATTTTGGGCTAATTTCTATCCCTTTTATCTTCCTGCTATAAAAACCTGCTTTTGCGCAGTTTTGCACTTGTATCAGCTCAGCAAGAACCTGCCCAGGTGATCTGCAGAGTCCTAAAGCAGCAGAAAGAGAAAAGAGAGACTTTGGTTTGATTTAAGTATTTTTTGTCTTGTTTCTTGTTAGAAATGGTTAATTCCACCTAAACGCTCAATTTCTAGAGTTTATTTAACACTTAAAAGCCTTTTGCAACTGTTTAGTTGTACTTACTGTTTGCACTTTAAATTCATTTTTTGAGCACTTAAACTGTTTTAACTGTTGTAGGCAACACACTCAAGTGTGATAGCCGTTTTTCTGTGCTTTAAAGTGTTTATTTTGTCTTAACTGCCTTTATTTTTTAAAAAAACAAAAAAACAAAAAATAAGCTATCCTATACTTTTCTCCCACATTTCTGAAGCTAGTAGAGTCCAGTTTTCAGAGTTTGCTGAATCCAGGGCTGTATTGTAGTTTCTGTGTTGGCCCATACCTTACTTGAATAGAGGATGTTTCTCTGTTCAACAGTGAGAGTGGGGAGCTATGAGCAGCCCATCTCTCCCTGGAGGAATGGTTTTCGGCTCAGAATTTGTAGTTTATTGGCCATTTTGGGCTAATTTCTATCCCTTTTATCTTCCTGCTATAAAAACCTGCTTTTGCGCGTTGTTTGCATTTCTATCAGCTCACCAAGAACCTGCCCAGGTGATCTGCACCGTCCTACAGCAGCAGAAAGAGAAAAGAGAGACTTTGGTTTAATTTAAGTATTTTTTTGGCTTGTTTCTTGTTATAAATTGCTAATTCCACCTAAACGCTCAGTTTCTAGAGTTTATTTAATGCTAAAAAACATTTTGCAACTGTTTAATTGTACTTACTGTCTGCACTTTAAATTCATTTTTTTGAGCATTTAAACTGTTTTAATTGTTGTAGGCTACACACTCAAGTGCAAAAGCCATTTTTCTGTGCTTTAAAGTGTTTATTTTATCTTAACTGCCTTAATTTCTTAAAAAAACTAAAAAAACAAAAAAATAAGCTATCCTATACTTGTTTCCCGCCTTTCCGAAGCTAGTAGAGTCCAGTTTTCAGAGTTTGCTGAATCCAGGGCTGTATTGTTGTTTCTGTGTTGGCCCATACCTTACTTGTATAAAAAGAAGTTTCTCTGTTCACCAGTGAGAGTGGGGAGATTTGAGCAGCCTATCTGTCCCTGGAGGAGTGGTTTTCAGCTCGGAATTTATAGTTTATTGGCCATTTTGGACTAATTTCTATCCCTTTTATCTTCCCGCTATAAAACCCGCTTTTGCGCATTTTTTGCATTTGTATCAGCTCAGCAAGAACCTGACCAGGTGATCTGCAGACTCCTGCAGCAGCAGAAAGAGAAAAGAGAGACTTTGGTTTGATTTAAGTACTTTTATGTCTTGTTTCTTGTTAGAAATGGTTAATTCCACCTAAATGCTCAGTTTCTAGAGTTTATTTAACACTTAAAAGCCTTTTGCAACTGTTTAATTGTACTTACTGTTTGCACTTTAAATTCATTTTTTCAGCATTTAAACTGTTTTAACTGTTGTA
Source organism: Protopterus annectens (assembly GCF_019279795.1). Taxonomy (NCBI): domain Eukaryota; kingdom Metazoa; phylum Chordata; order Ceratodontiformes; family Protopteridae; genus Protopterus; species Protopterus annectens. The sequence continues at coordinate 1,834,668,792 of NC_056728.1, read as the reverse complement.
GGCTATACACTCAAGTGTGATAGCCATTTTTCTGTGCTTTGAAGTGTTTATTTTGTCTTAACTGCCTTTATTTCTTAACAAAACAAAAAAACAAAAAAAATAAGCTATCCTATACTTTCCTCTCACATTTCTGAAGCTAGTAGAGTCCAGTTTTCAGAGTTTGCTGAATCCAGGACTGTATTGTTGTTTCTGTGTTGGCCCATACCTTACTTGGATTGAAGGAAGTTTCTCTGTTCACCAGTGAGAGTGGGGAGCTTTGAGCAGCCTATCTGTCCCTGGAGGAATGGTTTTCAGATCAGAATTTGTAGTTTATTGGCCATTTTGGGGTAATTTCAATCCCTTTTATTTTCCTGCTATAAAAACCCGCTTTTGCACATTTTTTGTGCTTGCATCAGCTCAGCAAGAACCTGCCCAGGTGATCTGCAGAGTCCTACAGCAGCAGAAAGAGAAAAGAGAGACTTTGGTTTGATTTAAGTACTTTTTTGGCTTGTTTCTTGTTAGAAATTGCTAATTCTGCCAAAACGCTCGGTTTCTAGCATTTATTTAATGCTAAAAAACATTTTGCAACTGTCTAATTGTACTTACGGTTTGCACTTCAAATTCATTTTTTTGAGCATTTAAACTGTTTTAACTGTTGTAGGCTACACACTCAAATGCTATAGCCATTTTTCTGTGCTTTAAAGTGTTTATTTTGTCTTAACTGCCTTAATTTCTTAAAAAAACTAAAAAACAAAAAAAACTATCCTATACTTGTTTCCCGCCTTTCTGAAGCTAGTAGAGTCCAGTTTTCAGAGTTTGCTGAATCCAGGGCTGTATTGTAGTTTCTGTCTTGGCCCATACCTTACTTGGATAAAAGGAAGTTTCTCTGTTCAACAGTGAGAGTGGGGAGCTTTGAGCAGCCCATCTCTTCTTGGAGGAGTGGTTTTCAGCTCAGAATTTGTAGTTTATTGGCCATTTTGGGCTACTTTCTATCCCTTTTATCTGCTTGCTATAAAAACCTGCTTTTGCGCTTTTTTTGCATTTGAATCACCTCAGCAAGAACCTGCCCAGGTGATCTGCAGAGTCCTACAGCAGCAGAAAGAGAAAAGAGAGACTTTGGTTTGATTTAATTACTTTGTTGGCTTGTTTCTTGTTAGAAATTGCTAATTCCGCCTAAACACTCAGTTTCTAGAGTTTATTTAATACTAAAAAGCCTTTTGCAACTGTTTATTTGTACTTACTGTTTGCACTTTAAATTCACTTTTTTCAGCATTTAGACTATTTTAACTGTTGTAGGCTACACACCCAAGTGCGATAGCCATTTTTCTGTGCTTTAAAGTGTTTATTTTGTCTTAACTGCCTTACTTTCTTTAAAAAAATAAATAAATAAGCTGTCCTATACTTGTTTCCCACCTTTCTGAAGCTAGTAGAGTCCAGTTTTCAGAGTTTGCTGAATCCAGGGCTGTATTGTAGTTTCTGTGTTGGCCCATACCTTACTTGGATAGAAGGAAGTTTCTCTGTTCACCAGTGAGAGTGGGGAGCTTTGAGCAGCCTATCTGTCCCTGGAGGAGTGGTTTTCAGTTCAGAATTTGTAGTTTATTGGCCATTTTGGGCTAATTTCTATCCCTTTTATCTTCCTGCTATAAAAACCTGCTTTTGCACATTTTTTGCCCTTGTATCAGCTCAGCAAGAACCTGCCCAGGTGATCTGCATACTCCTACAGCAGCAGAAAGAGAAAAGAGAGACTTTTGTTTGATTTAAGTAATTTTTTGGCTTATTTCTTGTTAGACGTTGCTAATTACGCCTAAATGCTCAGTTTCTAGAGTTAATTTAATACTAAAAACCCTTTTGCAACTGTTTAATTGTACTCACTGTTTGCACTTTAAATTCATTTTTTGTGCATTTAAACTATTTTAACTGTTGTAGGCTACACACTCGTGTGATAGCCATTTTTCTGTGCTTTAAAGTGTTTATTTTGTCTTAACTGCCTTAATTTCTTAAAAAAAAAAAAAATAAGCTATCCTATGTTTCCCGCCTTTTTGCAGCTAGTAGAGTCCAGTTTTTAGAGTTTGCTTAATCCAGGGCTGTATTGTAGTTTCTGTGTTGGCCCATAACTTACTTGGATAGAAGGAAGTTTCTCTGTTCAGCAGTGAGAGTGGGTAGCTTTGAGCAGCCTATCTGTCCCTGGAGGAGTGGTTTTCAGATCAGAATTTGTAGTTTATTGGCCATTTTGGGCTAATTTCTATCCCTTCTATCTTCTTGCTAAAAAAACTGCTTTTGCATGTTTTTTGTGCTTGTATCAGCTCAGCAAGAACCTGCCCAGGTGATCTGCAGAGTCCTACAGCAGCAGAAAGAGAAAAGGGAGACTTTTGTTTGATTTAAGTACTTTTTTGTCTTGTTTCTTGTTAGAAAATGCTAATTCCGCCTAAACGCTCAGTTTCTAGAGTTTATTTAATACTAAAAAGCCTTTTGCAACTGTTTAATTGTACTTACTTACTGTTTGCACTTTAAATTCATTTTTTTGAGCATTTAAACTGTTTTGACTGTTGTAGGCTACACACTCAAGTGCAATAGTCATTTTTCTGTGCTTTAAAGTGTTTATTTTGTCTTAACTGTCTTAATTTCTTAAAAAAAAAAAAAAAAGCTATCCTATACTTGTTTCCCACCTTTCTGAAGCTAGTAGAGTCCAGTTTTTAGAGTTTGCTTAATCCAGGGCTGTATTGTAGTTTCTGTGTTGGCCCATACCTTACTTGGATAGATGGAAGTTTCTCTGTTCACCAGTGAGAGTGGGGAGCTTTGAGCAGCCTATCTGTCCCTGGAGGAGTGGTTTTCAGCTCAGAACTTGTAGTTTATTGGCCATTTTGGGCTAATTTCTATCCCTTTATCATCCTGCTATAAAAACCCGCTTTTGCGGGTTTTTTGTGCTTGTATCAGCTCAGCAAGAACCTGCCCTGGTGATATGCAGAGTCCTACAGCAGCAGAAAGAGAAAAGAGAGACTTTGGTTTGATTTAAGTACTTTTTTGGCTTGTTTCTTGTTAGAAATTGCTAATTCTGCCTAAACGCTCAGTTTCTAGCATTTATTTAATACTAAAAAGCCTTTTGCAACTGTTTAATTGTACTTACTGTTTGCACTTTAAATTAATTTTTTGAGCATTTAAACTGTTTTAACTGTTGTAGGCTACACACTCAAGTGCAATAGCTGTTTTTCTGTGCTTTAAAGTGTTTATTTTGTCTTAACTGCCTTAATTTCTTAAAAAAATAAATAAATAAGCTATCCTATACTTGTTTCCTGCCTTTCTGAAGCTAGTAGAGTCCAGTTTTCAGGGTTTGCTGAATCCAGGGCTGTATTGTAGTTTTTGTGTTGGCCCATACCTTACTTGAATAGAAGGAAGTTTCTCTGTTCACCAGTGAGAGTAGGGAGCTTTGAGCAGCCTATCTGTCCCTGGAGGAGTGGTTTTCAGTTCAGAATTTGTATATTTTTGGCCATTTTGGGCTCATTTCTATCGTTTTTATCTTCCTGCTATAAAAACCTGCTTTTGCACATTTTTTGCACTTGTATCAGCTCAGCAAGAACCTGCCCAGGTGATCTGCAGAGTCCTACGGCAGCAAAAAGAGAAAAGAGAGACTTTGGTTTGATTTAATTACTTTTTTGGCTTGTTTCTTGTTAGAAATTGCTAATTCCGCCTAAATGCTCAGTTTCTTGAGTTTATTTAATACTAAAAAGCATTTTGCAACTGTTTAATTGTACTTACTGATTGCACTTTAAATTTGTTTTTTTTTTGAGCATTTAAACTGTTTTAACTGTTGTAGGTTACACACTCAAGTGCGATACACGTTTTTCTGTGCTTTAAAGTGTTTATTTTTTCTTAACTGCTTTAATTTCTTAAAAAAACAAAAAAATAAGCTATCCTATACTTGTTTCCTGCCTTTCTGAAGCTAGTAGAGTCCAGTTTTCAGAGTTTGCTGAATCCAGGACTATATTGCAGTTTCTGTGTTGGCCCATACCTTACTTGAATAGAAGGAAGTTTCTCTGTTCACCAGTGAAAGTGGGGAGATTTTAGCAGCCCATCTCTCCCTGGAGTAGTGGTTTTTATCTCGGAATTTATAGTTTATTGGCCATTTTGGACTAATTTCTATCCCTTTTATCTTACCGCTATAAAACCCGCTTTTGCATATTTTTTGCGCTTGTATCAGCTCAGCAAGAACCTGACCAGGTGATCTGCAGACTCCTGCAGCAGCAGAAAGAGAAAAGATAGACTTTGGTTTGATTTAAGTACTTTTATGTCTTGTTTCTTGTTAGAAATGGTTAATTCCACCTAAACGCTCAGTTTCTAGCGTTTATTTAACACTTAAAAGCCTTTTGCAACTGTTTAATTGTACTTACTGTTTGCACTTTAAATTCATTTTTTCAGCATTTAAGCTGTTTTAACTGTTGTAGGCTATACACTCAAGTGTGATAGCCATTTTTCTGTGCTTTGAAGTGTTTATTTTGTCTTAACTACCTTTATTTCTTAAAAAATAAAACAATTAAAAAAAAAGCTATCCTATACTTTTCTCCCACATTTTTGAAGCTAGTAGAGTCCAGTTTTCAAAGTTTGCTGAATCCAGGGCTGTATTGTTGTTTCTGTGTTGGCCCATACCTTACTTGGATTGAAGGAAGTTTCTCTGTTCACCAGTGAGAGTGGGGAGCTTTGAGCAGCCTATCTGTCCCTGGAGGAATGGTTTTCAAATCAGAATTTGTAGTTTATTGGCCTTTTTGGAGTAATTTCAATCCCTTTTATTTTCCTGCTATAAAAACCCACTTTTGCACATTTTTGTGCTTGTATCAGCTCAGCAAGAACCTGCCCAGGTGATCTGCAGAGTCCTACAGCAGCAGAAAGAGAAAAGAGAGACTTTGGTTTGATTTAAGTACTTTTTTGGCTTGTTTCTTGTTAGAAATTGCTAATTCTGCCAAAACGCTCAGTTTCTAGCATTTATTTAATGCTAAAAATGCTTTTGCAACTGTTTAATTGTACTTAGGTTTGCACTTCAAATTAATTTTTTTGAGCATTTAAACTGTTTTAACTGTTGTAGGCTACACACTCAAATGCTATAGCCGTTTTTCTGTGCTTTAAAGTGTTTATTTTGTCTTAACAGCCTTAATTTCTTAAAAAAACTAAAAAAACAAAAAAAACTATCCTATACTTGTTTCCCACCTTTCTGAAGCTAGTAGAGTCCAGTTTTCAGAGTTTGCTGAATCCAGGGCTGTATTGTAGTTTCTGTCTTGGCCCATACCTTACTTGGATAAAAGGAAGTTTCTCTGTTCAACAGTGAGAGTGGGGAGCTTTGAGCAGCCCATCTCTTCTTGGAGGAGTGGTTTTCAGCTCAGAATTTGTAGTTTATTGGCCATTTTGGGCTACTTTCTATCCCTTTTATCTGCTTGCTATAAAAACCTGCTTTTGCGCTTTTTTTGCATTTGAATCACCTCAGCAAGAACCTGCGCAGGTGATCTGCAGATTCCTACAGCAGCAGAAAGAAGAAAAGAAAGACTTTGGTTTAATTTAAATTTTTTTGGCTTGTTACTTGTTAAAAACTGCTAATTCTGCCTAAACGCTCAGTTTCTAGAGTTTATTTAATACTAAAAAGCTTTTTGCAACTGTTTAATTGTACTTACTGTTTGCACTTTAAATTCATTTTTTGTGCATTTAAACTATTTTAACTGTTGTAGGCTACACACTCAAGTGTGATAGCTATTTTTCTGTGCTTTAAAGTATTTATTTTGTCTTAACTGCCTTAATTTCTTAAAAAAACATAAAAAAACAAAAAATAAGCTATCCTATACTTGTTTCCCATCTTCCTGAAGCTAGTAGAGTCCAGTTTTTAGAGTTTTCTTAATCCAGGGCTGTATTGTAGTTTCTGTGTTGGCCCTACCTTACTTGGATAGAAGGAAGTTTGTCTGTTCACCAGTGAGAGTGGGGAGCTTTGAGCAGCCTATCTGTCCCTGGAGGAGTGGTTTTCAGCTCAGAATTTATAGTTTATTGGCCATTTTGGGCTAATTTCTATCCCTTTTATCTTCCCGCTATAAAAACCCACTTTTGCACATTTTTTGTGCTTGTATCAGCTCAGCAAGAACCTGTCCAGGTGATCTGCAGAGTTCTACAGCAGCAAAAAGATAAAAGAGAGACTTTGGTTTGATTTAAGTACTTTTTTGGCTTGTTTCTTCTTAGAAATTGCTAATTCCGCCTAAACGCTCGGTTTCTAGCTTTTATTTAATACTAAAAAGCCTTTTGCAACTGTTTAATTGTACTTACTTACTGTTTGCACTTTAAATTTGTTTTTTTGAGCATTTAAACTGTTTTAACTGTTGTAGGCTACACATTCAAGTGCGATAGCCATTTTTCCTGTGCTTTAAAGTGTTTATTTTGTCTTAACTGCCTTAATTTAAAAAAAAAAGCTATCCTATACTTTTTTCCTGCCTTTCTGAAGTTAGTAGAGTCCAGTTTTCAGAGTTTTCTGAATCCAGGGCTGTATTGTAGTTTCTGTGTTGGCCCATACCTTACTTGGATAGAAGGAAGTTTCTCTGTTCACCAGTGAGAGTGGGGAGCTTTGAGCAGCCTATCTGTCCCTGGAGGAGTGGTTTTCAGCTCAGTTTTTTTTTAGTTTATTAGCCATTTTGGGCTAATTTTTATTCCTTTTATCTTCTTGCTAGAAAAGCCCGCTTTTGCGCGGTTTTGCGTACTGCACAGTGCCATTTAGCTAGGGTTAACCATCCCCGGCTCTACAAAGTCTGCTCTTCAGTTTTTCCTTTATAACTTGTCAGTCTTTCAGCCTAAAGCACTTAGACCTGCACCTTTCAGCCCAGCACTTGTTCTAAATCTACTGCAGCACTAAGCACTCAACCCCCGCATCTCCCAGAAGGGAATAGTCTTTATGCTTCCCTACTTATTCAGGCATGTCCAAGAGACAGCTCCCAGTGTGCTCTCCAGCCTACCTGATGAGCCTGGGCATCTTGAGGCAATGCTACAACTGCCTCATGTATACAGACAACCCTCTCCTCCTACCACCAAACACTAACACTTGCGAGAGATGCACTTATACAGCCAATCTAGAGGCAAAGCTCTCACCAACCAAGACTGGAACAGACAGTCAAGAAGGGAAGGTAACAAATTGCAACACTCCACTCACAACACATAGACAAACTAAACCAACACCTCCACACATAGAAACACCAAGACATATATAGAGGCTCTGATTAAAAATCTAAACCTACCTAGGCAACAGAGACCTCCAAAGCAGACACACAAGCAACCTACTCTCACTAACACACCCCAAACAACACATAGACAACAAACTCAGTGTGCCGCACAACCACAGCCCATAAGGCAAAACAACATACCCAACACACTAATGATAGGTGACTAATAAGGCAAAACAACACTAATGATAGGTGACTATAGTAAGGCACACCGATGTCCCACTCACCAGGCTGAACAAAGAGAAGGTTACTGTCAGCTGCTTGTTGGGTGCTAGAATCCTCCACATAATGCATGCACTCAGGTCACTACAAGGCAAGTACAAATATGACTCTGTCATAGTCCATGTTGGTGTAAATGACCTGAGACGTACCTCCCTGGACTACATGAAAAGAGACATGGAAGAGCTCTCCAATATTGTAGCCCAGGCAGGTATGACCCTAGCCCTGAGTAGCATCCTGCCTTCACCAAAAATGATGCCACAGTACAAGGATAAGATGATTAACTTCAACAATTGGCTAAGCTTCTGGTGTCATTCAAAGGGGATCCAGTATTTGTCTGCCTGGGATGACACACTTGACAGGCCATGATGCTTCACCAGAGATGGCCTGCACCTGTCACCCCTGGGATTCAGGATATTGGCCAAAGCTGTTGCCGCCCCTATAGTGCTACTTTTAGGCAAGGCTCAAAAAATAATCCCACCACCATAAGAACTGCAGGTAACAAAAAACTGAGGACAATGTTACTCAATGTTAGGAGTCTAAACCTCAAAATGCACTCACTTGAGGCACTCCTCAAAATGGAGAACATCAATATCTGTGCAGTGGCTGAGACCTGGTTCAAGGCTCCCGCGAGCACCCCAGCACTACCAGGCTATAATTCATACCACACGTTTCGGCCACAAAACCCGGACCGAAATACGAAGGGTAGAGGTGTGTCCATATTTATCAAGGACATCCACAACTCCAGGCTAGTTGCAAAACACGATGCCTCTGAAATCATTCAAGTGCAACTAACCCAGGGCAAAAATGCATTCCAAATTGTAGCTTGTTATAGATCCCCCACCATGACCCAGGATCCTCACTCCTCATTCCTGGAGACATTGGAAAAAATGAGTGTCCAACCAAACACCATAATAATGGGCGATTTCAACTACCCTAACATAAACTGGCAAAACTACTCTAGTAATAACCCCCTTGCTCAACGATTCCTGGAATTTATTAACTCTAACGCCCTGGATCCACTAGTCAACACCCCCACCAGGGGCAACAATATTCTGGACCTGGTCATCACCAACATGGGTGACCGGTGCCCAACGCCCAAGATCATCTCCTCGCTTGTTAGATCAGACCATCAACTAATTACCCTAGATAGCCACATCCCGACCCCACCCCCAAACAAGGAAACCATTGTAAAAAATTTCTCCAAAGCGAACTTCATGCTGCTCAAAACTGAAGTGTCTAACTTCATGATGCCCCTGCAGATGAATAACACAGTCAGTACAGTCACATCTGCTGAATCCTACACAAATGCACTCTACAAGCAACTGCATGAGTGCATGGATCGTGCTATCCCCAACAAAACCAAGACGCTATTCTCCAAAAAAAGGAAGCCGATCTGGTGGTCCCCTGCCATAAACAAACTCTACAACAGAAGGAAGAAACCATGGCAAAAGAGAGTAAAAACCCAGGTATGGAGAAACTCACTGATGGGTCTCAGTAAGAAACTAAGATTCCTCATAAAATCCTCCAAAGCTAATTTTGAAAGAAAAATTGCCACGGATTCCATAGACAACCACAAGGAATTCTTTAGCTATGTCAGGAACCTCCATGGCAACACTCAGATCTGCACCGAGCTACAACAGAATGGCACAAAATATACAGAGCCAACTGATATTGCTAACATATTGACAGATAGGTTCAGTGCAAACTTTACTACCCCCTCACCCCCCAAAGGGCCTATAACTATACCAGATGGTTGTAAAGCCTTGGTAATCACAAACACACAGGTAAAAATGGCACTCTCTAAAGCCAGAAACACAGTATCCATGGGACCAGACAACATCCTAGGCTGCATCTTACATAAACTCCAAAATGAACTAGCCCCCCACCTAAAATCCATGTTCACTCAAAGCCTCACTACAGGCTATGTGCCCACAGAATGGCACACAGCAATGGTTATCCACTCCAGAAAGGAGGAACTACCACAGACCCCGGGAACTATAGACCTATTAGCCTGGCAAGCCTGGTCTGCAAGACCATGGAGCATGTCATCATGGAACTCATAAACAAAGACATTGGTAACCTCCAAACTCTGGATGCTACCCAATTCGGATTTGTAAAAGGTAGGTCATGTCTCCTAAACCTGGTAGACTTCTTTGAAACAGTTACTAAGGCCATAGACGAGGGCAAGGTAGTCCACACAGCCTACCTGGACCTCGCTAAAGCCTTTGACAATAATCCCTCATTCAGGAATCATAGATAAACTCATCAACCTTAACATAAACCCTTACATCATGAGATAGGTGGCCAACTGGCTCATGGACAGAACCCACACGGTAAGAGTTGCAGACTCCAGATCCAACTCCAAACCAGTGACAAGTGGTGTACCCCAGGGTTCAGTCTTGGGACCCCTCCTGTTTGGTATATACTTCTCTGAAGTGCAAACAAACACCAAGGGTCTATGGCTAACCAAGTTTGCAGATGACTGCAAACTGGGTGCCATTATTGATTCCCCTGCCGATGTAGACATCCTGCAAAAGGGCCTCACCAAGATGGACACCTGATGTCAAAATCATGGCCTCAAGCTAAATGCTAAAAAGTGCATTGTTATCCTCTTTGGTAAAAACACGGTACCCATGAATTACCAAATAGGGGGAAGTTCACTTAACACAGAAAGTTTGATAAGAGACCTTGGGACCCAAGTGGATAGTAACCTCTCCTTTGATAACCACATTGCCACAGTGGTCAGAAAATCTTTCTACGTGGCCCACCTAATCACAAAAGGGTTTGCATCTAGGAATAAGGAAGTCATCGTTCCCCTCTACTCATCACTTATCAGACCCCTCATTGAATACAATGCCCTGTTTGGGATGTACCTCACAAGACACCTACAACAACTCGAGAGGCCCAAAAGCACCTCACCAAGAGGATTGCTGGCCTCAAACAATTGCCCTATGCTAACTGGCTCAAGAAACTCAAACTCTACTCGGTCGCATACTGCTTACTCCAAAGAGACCTCTGTCTGACATACAAAGCTATGTCAAACCCGGAATTGCTGGACATGCTCCATTTGAAGAAATCCCAATCTCTAGGGACCTAAACCTCACCACAACAATAAAAAAAACATGCTGGTGGGATAGATTATTGTCCCAAAGACTTCCCATGCTTTGGAACAAAATTCCCATCCACATCAAGCAGAGCTCATCATTAACATTATTTAAGAAAAACTTTGATAAGTGGATGGGTGATAGGAAGTTCACCCCTGGGATTATGTCTGGGGCACTGCTTGATAGAGAGGCAGGAATTTAACAATACATGGGTGGCGGAAGCCAATACACTGTTGGCTAGGCTTGATTTGGCCCTCGGGCTGATAGCCTAGTACCTACCTATGAACCTATGAACCTATATTCTTGACACTGCCATTTTGGCATGACTGGACAGCTAGAGGTGTACATCATGAGAGTGTTTTCTTTGTAATATACCATAGTTACCTGCTTCAAAAAAGTACATATTGTACTTTAAAATGTGTCTGATGTTTGGAGGAAAGGGACATTTTATGTAATAATCTAGTAGCATCCTTATCCTTTTTCATGCTCTATCTTGCATTTTTCCTGCCTTTTCATGGATGAATCCTGCTTAGTCATATGTAATGCTTTATACATACTTCTTTGGATGATTTATGAGAAGGAAGAGAAACAGATAAGGGTCTAGATTTTTCTTTCCTTTCGTTGAAAAGTAATTTTATGTCTGTACCCATATAGCAGTGAGCTATGTTTCTGAGCACGTGCTGTTAAACATTTAAAGCCATACATACTCTGTGTTATGTTTGTCTCATACTTACAATGAAACATGGTCTCACATTTGCACAATCCATCATGATACTTACCTATCTACGTATTATTTCATTACTGTTTTTTTAAGTGAGTCATTCAAACAATATGCAAAGTACAATTTAAATTACAAGGCTTAGCCAGTCAAAACATGAAGATGAAGATTTACATGATTTGTTACAGAAAGCATTTAAAATGGAAAAGTACTGTCAGTACAGTAAGGTTATCTGAAGAACTTAATTTGTACTAGTAAAACAAGGGCTGGAACTCAGTATTTATAAAGCTGCAATCATGAGGCATGCTAAAGCTGGTATTAACTGTCAGAAGAGTTTTAGCTTTGGTTTTCAAGCTCAGAAAATAACTAAGAACATGTTTTTATCTCATGCATATGAAGATTTCTATATCAGCAGTGTCTCAAGATGCTTAAAGCCAGATCTCTATTAGCTTAATGGTAAAATTCCCCATGGGTTACCGTTTCATATAAAGGGTTAACTTAACAGGGTTATCCTCATTTTAAAAAGCCAGTCCAAAACAGATCAGTATTGTGCATTGTTTTCTATCTATCTATCTATCTATCTATCTATCTATCTATCTATCTATCTATCTATACTGTTTGCTTTTGTTAGTTTGCTTGTGTGTCATTGTGTCATTTAGGTAAGCGTGTTAGGTATCAGTTCCTATTTTCAGGCCAACCTGAGGACACTACCTGTTTAAGTCGCATGCTCAGAGTCACATAGTTTACAAGCAGATATTGACAGACTCAAACCTGGAACTCATTAAGCTTATTAAAAGTTCAAGTTCAAAATATCCTAAGCTAAGCTTCCAGAGTGGCTGCAGTGCCTCATACACAGCGATATTATATGTCAGACGTTCAAATCACTGAAGAGCTTTGGGACCTCCCTTCAGAGACCCAGTTTAGTGTCTCTAATGGTAAATTGTAGGGATTAGAGGAATATAGACAGGAACCATGAGGTCCATTTCCAGATGCATTATTTTCAGCTCATCTGGTTTATCTGCCTCCCAGGGAAGTGTTACATATTTAGGACAAAAATTCATCCTCCAAGCATTCCTTACACATACTGCTTAAAAATAATGTGCTTCAGAGACAGGAATTTCCTGATGTTTCTTTCTTGGAAGCAGTCAACACTATAATGATAAACTATTCCGCAAAAATCCGGGAACAGCTAGCCACTCTGCTGGTATGGAGGGACAAAGCCCTGACTATGCCCCAGGTAACCAGGGTTCAATTAGTGGCTCTGGCAACTCACTGAAGGGACAGGGATGGATGGGGGTTAGCATTCCAGTGTGGGCGTGTTTATGGGCATCTACTGTATTGAGCTCTGGTGAAGGTTGGGGAAAGCACATTGGTAGGCATGCCTAAACAGGGGAAAGGGGTGGAGAAATGGCTGAGCTGGACATCTGCATTGCATGCCCACTCCCAGGCATACCATTAGGTTCGCAAGGGAGTAGAAATAAGTAACCCCCCTCGACAGAAGCAAAGATTTGCCAAGCCCCTGGATGCCTAGCTCCATAATTGGCCTCAGCATCATAAGATTGAAGTCTGGGGGGAGTTAGCTGGTAGACCCTATGTGGGCAAGTACCAGGGTGCCTGGCTGGTACCATAAAGGATGGAGGAGGAGCAAAAAAAATGGCAACAGCTGCAGTCATCCAATGCTTGAAAAGAAAAACAGGCCTGGTGAAGTCTAAAGAAGAGACAAAAATGTTCACCTTGATTTTCTTAAAAAAAAGAGCAAATTTGCTCTCATAACCATTTCATTCAGTTTCGTTTTTTTTAATACTTGGTTTATCAAGGAAAAAAATGCTTGATGCAATTGTCAACAGAAGACCAAAGTGCTTTACATGATTTTAATAAGAGCTACTAAGCTTTCTCTTATAACTATTTTGATATATATTTTTTTTTATTTCAGCAAAAGAATGAGGAATTGCTAGCAATGTGCTTTCTGTGCTTGCTTCAGATGCCAGTCTGTTTTTAAGTCTACATTACTTGTGTCATAATAGGCAAAAGTCAGCAGAAGGTTTAGATTTTAAAATGTTGTTGCAATAATTTAATTAGAGCAAATGTAATCTTGCATAGGACTTCAGGAACTGTAACAGAAGAGTAAAACAGATGACCTGATGTGACACACAGATATTTTTGGTGCAACCCGTAGAGTAGTAGAGTGTCAGTAACCATCCAGGTGATGTACCAAAACCAAACACTCATGCTATTATTGAAGATGACTAGCAGCTGGATGAAGGAAATGGCAGTAATTACTAAAATTTCATATTATGTATACATACATACTGAATCATCAATGTGCACTGCGTCAAGATTCAATATCACAAATTCAATCACTGAAAAACATCAAACCCATCAAAATTTCTAAAAACATTAAAATATGTTGTGATTGCAAGGGGGCCCTGACACGCCTGCTACTTAGCACATACTAACTCCAAGATCACACAACAGTTGAGATGTCAGAAAGCACCAAAACTTCACTAATATGTGATCAAAATAATATTAACTGCAAGCCTAACCAGCGCACTTTCATTATAAGATTTTCACTACTTACTATAGCATTTTACTAAAAGATCACTACTATAGTGACTGCTTTGATTACACTTATAATTGCTGTTGCAGTCGGTGAAAATGAAAACCCTGAACCATCTTACTAATGCATGCTAACCCTACACCTGCAACTTACCTTTGGAAAACCCTTTCCCTAGCACTACAACTACACAAGAAAAGCCCACAAACAGAAATATGTACCAAAAACACAGATAACATGAAAGCTAATCCCCTTTCTTAACTCGTGCTCTAGCCTCAACCCACCAACACTCTCACAAACAGACTCACTCCTTACACCAACCCACTTACCTTTCTCTACATTCTGCAATTTTTACTTTCTACATTTTGCACTGGTGACATTTTGATACTGTAATTCACACTGCTGACATTTTGAACTGTCAGCATTTTTAACTGCACGTGTGTGTGTGTGTGTGTGTGTGTGTGTGTGTGTGTGTGTGTGTGTGTGTGTGTGTGTGTGTGTGTGTGTGTGCATTTGAATTTGTTTACAGGAGTAGAGCACTGAACAATTCTGACCAATTTCTGTCTCAGCCCGGGGTCAAATATTGACCAGACATACAACACAGACAGCAGTACAATGACACATTAGTGACAGTAACACAGTACAATTGTAGAGTAGTCTTTTGGATATATAGTAAGTTCAATAAATTAAATTCCAGTCTAAACCTTGGCTCAGGATGATTGTCACTGTTCAATGTGACACCCCGACCCCATGTGCAAAATGGGAAAAAGAGGTTGAGGATGGTTGGATGGAAGTACAAAAGTTTGAAACATTTGCAAAATTAGAGAAGAATGAATTACAAGTGTGCAAAAGAGCACAGGATCTTAACAGTCACGTTAGAGTGGAGGAGAGTTAAATTAGTCTTAAATGATGTCACCTGAGGGATAACAGGTACATTTTGCTTGTTTAACTAAATGTGATTTCAGTAGAGGAACTTGGAGTAAGAGGATGAGTCGATAATTTTAGGTGGGAGGAACTCCCACAGTTTGGTCCTGAGAATTGTGCATGCGTGGTCAGAAATATGAAGCTTGGATTTTGGAATCTGTGTTTTATGGCCTGGTTCAAGTCAAGTTTCTTAGATTGTATGTGGGGGCATTTGTCTTATTAGTTTTGAGGTTAAATCTATCTGTCTATCTATCTATCTATCTATCTATCTATCTATCTATCTATCTATCTGTCTATATATATATATATATATATATATATATATATATATATATATGTGTGTGTGTGTGTGTGTCTCTGTATTTATATATATATATATATATATATATATATATGGTGCTGCGGTAGCGTTGTTGCCTCACAGTTAGACATTGCCCGTTCGATTCGCAGTTAGAGTGTCTTCTGTGTAGCGACATGCGTGAATGGGCGTTCCTTCGTTGAAGGTTGTGCGTTAGGCCCGGCAAGCCAGTATGTAAAAATCTACTGCCAATCATTAGCGGACCGGAGTTCCACTGTGCTACCCCTCCCCAACGTCTTTTAAGCAAGACTTGTAGAGGTATGGAAAACCCTGAACTGTGAGTAACAAGCTTTTCATCAAAAAAGAAAGAGAAAAAAGCTTTTATTTCAGTTCTGCTTAAATAACCCAGCCACTGGGGATGCACAAGCCAGTGCACTTCTTTGTGCCAGTCCCAAGCCCAGATAAATGGGGAGGGTTACATCTGGAAGGGCATCCGGTGTAAAACCTTTGCCAAATAACATATGCAGACAGAAATACACATTTCCATATGGGATCGGTTGAGGCCTAGGTTAACAATGACCGCCACCAGTACTGTTAGCCAACAGGGTGTTGGTGGAAATTGGGCTACTATTGGCTGAAAGAGAAGGAGAAGAAGAAGAGAGGGAAGATATGCCCAAAGGCATGAAGAGAGAATGAAGGTTAGGAGTGTGGTAGTGAGGGTAGGAACTTTGAATGTTGGCAGTATGACTGGTATAGGGAGAGAGCTAGCTGATATGATGGAGAGAAGGAAGGTTGATATATTGTGCGTGCAAGAGACCAGATGGAAGGGGAGTAAGGCCAGGTATTTTGGAGGTGGGTTCAAATTGTTCTATCATGGTGTGGATGGGAAGAGAAATGGGGTAGGGGTTATCCTGAAGGAATAGTATGCAAAGAGTGTTTTGGAGATGAAAAGAGTGTCTGATAGAGTGATGTTTATGAAGCTGGAAAATGATGGTGTAATGATGAATGCTGTTAGTGCAGATGCTCCACAAGTTGGGTGTGCGATGGATGAGAAAGAAAAATTTTGGAGTAAGTTGGATGAAGTGGTGGTGAGTGTACCCAAAGGTGAGAGAGTAGTGATTGGAGCGGATTTCAATGGGCATGTCGGTGAAGGGAACAGAGGAGATGAGGAAGTGATGGGTAATATGGTGTTAAGGAGAGGAATGCAGAAGGTCAGATGGCAGTAGATTTTGCAAAAAGGATGGGCATTATTTTAAGAAGAGGGAGGAGCATAGGGTGACATACAAGAGTGGGGGAACATGCACACAGATGGATCATATCCTATGCAGGAGAACCAGTCTGAAGGAGATTGGAAACTGTAAAGTGGTGACAGGGGAAAGCGTAGATAGGCAGCATAGGATGGTGGTCTGTAGGATGACGTTGGTGATCAAGAAGAGGAGGAGAAGTGTGAGGGCAGTGCCAAGGATCAAATGGTGGAAGTTGAAAAAGGGTGATTGTGAGGTGGAGTTCAGGGAACATTTAAGACAGGCACTGGGTGGCAGTGAAGAATTACCAAATAGCTAGGTAACTACAGCAGAGCTGGCAAGGGAGACAGCTAGAAAGGTGCTTGGTGTGACATCTGGATAGAGAAAGAAGGACAAGGAGACCTGGTGGTGGAATGAGGAAGTTCAGGAGAGTATACAGAGAAAGAGGTTGGCGAAGAAGAAGTGGGATTGTCTGAGAGATGAAGAAAGTAGACAGGAGTATAAGGAAATATGGCATATGGCAAAGAGAGAGGTGGCAAAGGCTAAGGATAAGGCATATGGAGAGTTGTATGAAAGGCTGGACACAAAGTAGGGAGAAAAGGACCTGTACCTATTGGCTAGACAGAGAGACCGAGCTGGGGAAGATGTGTAGCAGCTAAGGGTTATAAAGGATAATGAGGTAAATGTACTCACAAGTGAGGAGAGTGTGTTGAGCAGCTGGAAAGAGTACTTTGAGGGGCTGATGAATGAAGAGAATGAGAGAGGGAAGGTTGGATGATGTGGGGATAGTGAATCAGGAAGTGCAGTGGATTAGCAAGGAGGAAGTAAGGACAGCTATGAAGGGGATGAAGAATGGAAAGGCTGTTGGTCCAGACGACATACTTGTGGAAGCATGGAGATGATTAGGAGAGATGGCATTGGAGTTTTTAACCAGATTATTTAATGAAATCTTGAAAAGTGAGAGGATGCCAAAGGAGTGGAGAAGTGTTTTGGTACCGATTTGTAAGAATAAGGGTGATGTGCAGAGCTGTAATAAGTACAGAGGGATACAATTGATCAGACACAGCATGAAGGTATGGAAAACAGTAGTGTAAGCTAGGTTAAGAAGGGAGATGATGATTAGTGAGCAGCAGTATGGCTTCATGCCAGGGAAGAACACTACAGATTCGATGTTTGCTCTAAAGGTCAGAAGGAGTTGCATTGTGTCTTTGTAGAGTTAGAGAAAGCATATGACAGGGTGCCTAAAGAAGAGTTGTGGTATTGTATGAGGAAATTGGGAGTGGCAGAGAAGTATGTAAGGGTGGTACAGGATATGAGTGAGGGTAGTGTGACAGTGGTAAGGTCTGCAGTAGGAGTGATGGATGCCTTTAAGGTGGGGGTGGGATTACATCAAGGATCAGCTCTGAGCCCTTTCTTATTTGCAATGGTGATGGACAGGTTGACAGATGAGATCAGATAGGAGTCCCCATAGACTATGATGTATGCCGATGACATTGTGATCTGTAGTGAGAGTAGAGAACAGGTTGAGGAGGCCCTGGAGAGGTGGTGATATGCTCCAGCAAGGAGAGGAATGAAGGTCAGCAGAACTAAGACAGAATATATGTGTGTGAATGAGAAAGAGTATAGAAGAATGGTGAGGATGCAGGGAGTAGAACTAGCGAAGGTGGATGAATTTAAATACTTGGGATCAATAGTTCAGAGTAATGGCGAGTGTGGAAGAGTGGTGAAGAAGAGAGTACAGGCAGGGTGGAATTGGTGGAGAAGAGTGTCAGGAGTGATTTGCGACAGACGGGTACCAGTAAGAGTGAAAGGGAAGGCCTACAAGAGGGTAGTGAGACCAGCTATGTTATATGGGTTGGAGACAGTGGCATTGACAAAAAGGCTTGAGTCAGAGCTGGAGGTGGCAGAGTTAAAGATGTTAAGATTTGCACTGGGTGTGACGAGGATGGACAGGATTAGGAATCAGTATTTTAGAGGGTCAGCTCAGGTTGGACTGTTTAGAGACAAAGCCTGAAAGGTGAGATTGCATTGGTTTGGACATGTGCTGAGGAGGGATGCTGGGTATATTGAGAAAAGGATGATAAGGATGGAGCTGCCAGGTAACAGGAAAAGAGGAAGGCCTAATATAAGGTTTATGGATGTGGTGAGAGAGGACATGCAGGTGGTTGGTGTGGCAAAGCAAGATGCAGAGGACAGGAAGAAATGGAAACAGATGATCTGCTGTGGTGACCCCTAATGGAAACAGCTGAAAGAAGAAGAAGATTTCAATTCTGCTTAAATATTTAAGTTGCACTTGTATTGACCCGTGTGGTGATAATTCTCTGTACTTTTCTGCATATTCTCCATGTTCCAGCCAAAAAGGTATCTATTTGCATTTTTAGTTTGTTCTGGGATCTTAGCCCTGTAGCTTAATTTGCAGTTGTGGGAAGATTGTTTCTACATTATACTGCACTTCCATCTACGCAACTAGAATTACTTGTAAAAGCTAGCTGTTTGTATTTTACACCCGACTGGCCCTTAGTCTTGTAGTTTTTGCCACAGTGTACTACTGTCAGATCTGGGCCTTATTTAGTCATTTATGACTGCATTTTTTTTCCCCATAAACAGTGTTACTGATAAATTTCTGATTAATCTAGTGCCCTAAATTGTAGTAGAATTTCAATAGTGAGTATTGTTTTTTCTGCTCCATGATTTGTGCTTCAGTGCTTTTATAGTGGTATTCCAGTTTTTCTCGTACAGTTTTATATTCTGCTTATCATTTACCTTCTTAAAGTTGCATTCTAGTGCCTTCTGTTCCCTGTTCTTTCTGTCTGCTCCATCCCCCACTGAGAGATTATGCTCAAGTTTCTACAGTTCTAACCTGCCTGGAGTCATTGACCTGTAGATCAGAGAAGTTGCATTCCAGTGCCTTTCTGCTATCGTATACTTTGTGTCTGAACCACCCTCCACTGAGACAATAAGCTAAAGTTACTGAAAGAGCTCCAAATATTGGCTTTATCTGATTTTATCCCTCTACATCTAACCTAATTCTTCCCTGAATTTTTGCAAGCCATCTTACACTTTTCCTGCTGTGGTTTAATAAGGCTGTGTCTCGGGCCTCCACCATTATGGTAATCTGATTTCCAAAGTCCCCCTTCCCTTCACTCTTTCATTGCTATTGTGTGTTGTATAAGCTATTTAAGTACTTTTCCCATTGTTTTCAATAGATCCATGGCACTGAGTGTCTGCCCATCAAACCAGTATTGCTCTCAAGAGTCTTGAGTAAACCTCCTTTAGTACATCCAGCCGCCTGCTCATTTTCCCAGAGGTCATCAAAACTTTGCATCCTACCCTGTATTCCAGACATGTTTTACTTGTGTCTGGAGCCAAACAGTACTTTTGATTGCTAAATTGCACTTGCTTGTGTTATTCTGAGTGATTTCCTACTTTTATTTGTGTATTTCACTGCATTTTTGTGAATAAAATGTGCTCTTCCCCTCATTGTTACTGCTGTATGACTGTCTTGAAATTGCTTTCAGCATGAAATTTCCAGGGCTCCCTATTGAAATGACAACACTCAGAATGCTGAGTACCAAAACATTGAAAAAAAAAGAGAAAACATGGAAGAAGAGAGAATTTTCAAAATCCTCTTCTCCCTTAAACTTCTCTTTACAGGGGAAAAAGCCCCCCTGCACCCCACCATGTGAGGTCAAGCCCACCACAACCCCCAGACTTATATATACCAACTTTGTGATCCCCATACCTCAGAGAAAAGGCAATATTCTGGGAAATGGCATCTCAGACTTAGTATATGTAAGTCTGATCTTTCGACCATTCAGTCTCCATATTTTGTGACCCAATCTAGGGGGTCCTGACATTTCAAATGGTTACCAATTTCCAGCTAGTTGTTTAAGTGGTTTGTGGTAGCATTGCACCCATGGGTCTCTTCTACTATGTTTTACATTAGGAGGGTTTATTCATCTTGGGGCAGGAAGTGTGTGTCTGACCTTTCTGAGTTAGAAAACATATAAAAGTGCTCATAGTTTTTTTTTGTTTGTTTTTTTGTTTTTTTTTTAGCAAGATGGCTCATTACTTAGTTTTCTGTTTTTTTTCTGTGCTGCCATAAATTCAGAGCATTTTCCCAGAGGTGCTCACTATTGCAGGAGTGGTTAGCAGTGCTCTGTACAGTATCAAACATCTAGAAAACAAATTTTTCCTAAAGAACGGTCTATAAATCCATACCCTGTAAAGCACTAAATATAGAGCAAATTCAATAATCTTCAGCTTCTTTAATAATCCATGGCAAAATTCACTCAGGAAGCACTTTCGTCTAGTGTTAGACTTCTTCAGACTGAATGAAGAAATAAAAAAACAACTTATATACACACAGCATAATTGAGTAATTCGCATAACTGATGCCAATAATAAAAGCAATTATATAATCAAGATGGAAGAGCAATAATGCCTGCTTCAACGTTTCAATGTTTTTCTTTTTAAATATATCTTAAAATTCTCCTTGTCATTAAGTCCTGGTGGGCTGCTGGCATCTAATTTAACTATCCAGCAGCCCACCAGGACTTAATGACAAGGAGAATTTTAAGATATATTTAAAAAGAAAAAAGATTGAAACATTGAAGCAGGCATTATTGCTCTTTTAGTCTTGATTATATAATTGCTTTTATAAATGGTATCAGTTATGCAAATTATTCAGTTATGCTGTGTGTATATAAGTTGTTTTTTTACTTCTTTCATTCAGTCTGAAGAAGTCTAACACTAGACGAAAGCACTTACTGAGTGAATTTTGCCATGGATTATTAAAGAAGCTGTATACAACTTTACCAGTCCATTTTGTTTTTAAATATAGAGCAAATACCTTGCACGCCCACAAGCTTAGAGCAGCTAGTTGGGGGTCATGTGACAATACCCACAGATTTAGTAGAATTCAGTATTGTGTAAATATTAAAGTTAGTAGAATTTAGTGCTGTTTATCATATTATGCCCCAGTAATGTAACCTTATTAGTCTGCAGGAACAAAGCCCCCTTAATAGCCTTCTAAGTACAATACACCACCCCCTTGTAGCTCACCAGTCAAAGGACTGGACAACATGAATGTGAAATTTTCTAACTTCTTTGTAGCCAGCTTGGTCGATATGTGCATCTTGAGACAATGTAGCAATTGCCTCATGTTTGCTGACAACCACTTCCACAATGATACCGGAGACTAAACTCTCACATGCAAGTTCACATCAGGTTGACGAAACCGCACACACAGCACCCACCTCATATAGCACACAAGACATACAGATATACTAACATATGCTATGGCACTTAAAAGCAATCTTTCGGAACAACAAAGATCTCCAAGACTGCTTTTTGGCAAAGCTATGCCACAGCAAGCCCAAATGCACTCAGAAAAAAACAAGACCTAACACCACACATCGAGTCACTCTCTATGCAGCCACAAACACTAAGCCCCTAAGGGAAACAAACACACTTCCCTGGACTTTCATCATAGATAACTCCATTGTAAGATATACCAATGCCCTTCTAACCAGGCTGAACAAGAAGATAATGGTTAGTAACTTATCTGGCTCCAGGATCTGCCAAATCACACACGCACTCAAGACATTACACCACAGGTACTAGTATGATTCTATCATAGTCCGGGTAGGGGTAAATGACCTGAGATGTACCTCCCTAGACTATATGACGAGAGATATTATGGAGGTTTCAGACTATGTGTCTCAGGCTGGTATAAGCCTGGCACGGAACAGCATATTACCATCATCAAGTATGATGCCACAATATGAGCAAAAGGTGATTGCCTATAACAATTGTTATTGTTATTGAAATGTCCTTCTGATGTCATTCTAAGGCTTGGGGGGATATGGTTAACAGACCATGTTGCTTTTCCAAGGATGGCCTGCACCTGTCCCCTCTAGGCTTTCAAATACTGGCTAAAACCTTATCCATTCCCATAGTGCCTTTTATAGGCAATGACAAACTGACATAGCAAAATCAACTCAACTGAATCTCAAGATGTTATTGTTCAATGTCAGGAGCCTAAATAAAAAAAAAAGTACACTCCCTCCAAGCCCTCCTCACACATGAGAATATAGATATCTGTGCAGTTACTGGGGCATGGTTTAAAGTGGCAGAGAGTACCCCAGCAGTGAAATGTTTCAGTACCTTCCATACTTTTAGATCAATACCTGCACAGACAAGTCTAAAGGTGGATGTGTCTCAATATACATCAATAACAAGCATACCTGTAGGTGGTCAAACAGGATGATGTGCCAGAGTTCCTCCATGTGTAGATCACCAGAGACAAAATCCTGTAGCATATCCTATCCAGCTATAGGTCAAGCCCTCCATGTCCCAAGAAGCTCACAATGCATACTTGTACCTACTGGAGACACTTAACATTCAACCTAGCACCCTACTCATGGGAGACTTTAATTACTCCTCTCTAGGCTGGGAATCCTACGTGGCTTCAAATCTACAGGCACAGAGTCTCTTGGACTTCATGGCTACAGACACCCTTGACCAAATATATAATACACTCATTAGAAGGGCCAACATACCAGACATTGTACTCACAAATATGGGAGAATGCTGCACCCTCCCCCCTCAAGTGTCTTGTCCTCCCTGGTAAGGATCACCCATAAAGCTCTCTCCTTCAAAATCAAAATCAATTTCATAACCTTTGTAAACCCAGTAACCATTAGGAATTATTCTAGGGCAAATTACCTTTTATTAAGTGATTACTTGTCAAAATTCAGTGTCCCTCCGAACCTCAAGAGCACAGCAGCCTATGCTGAATTGCTGTCAGAAATGCTGTACAACCATGTCAATGGCTACACAGAGGCTGTTGTACCTACCTGAAGTAATCCCAGAATTAGCTCCAGAAACAAACTGTCCTGGTGCCATCCCAAATTAAACAGGATATACAACAAAGGGGGAAAGATTATGGCAAAGATCAGGAAGGGTAATTTCCATAAAAATAAAAACTCTCTCGTCAAACTAAATAAGCAGCTAAGAGGGCTAATTAGGTCAAACAAAGCCAGATTTGAGGTCAGAGAAGCCTCCCAGGTGAAAGATAACCATAAGGCCTTTTTCAGCTATGTCAGAAATCTCAAAGGAAGCACACAGTAGTGTGCTGAACTGGTGGTTAATGGTGCCACATTCACTGAGCCTGGTAATAAAGCAAACCTGTTAGTAGACAAATTCAGTTCCAGCTTTAACCCACTCTTTCCCCCAACCATCTCCCAAAATACCCTCAGGTATAACCTCTCCAACTATAACTAGGGAGCATGTATTGTCTGCATTCTCTAAAGCCAAGAACACAGCCTCAGTGGGCCCCAATAACATGCCAGGATGCATCTTAAAATACAACTTATCAGGACTACTGGAGTCACTAATTATCTATTGTCTTAAAATAGGCTTTGTGCCATGAAAATGAAGGACTGTGATGGTCATCACACTTCATAAGTGAGGACCTGTAACAGAACCTGGAAACTACAGACCCATTAGTCTGACTAGTCTTATTTGTGAAGCCATGGAAATAATTATCATGGAATTATCAATGAGAACATAGGAGACCTCCAGACACTGGATCTATCCTAATATGGCTTTTTCAAAGGAACGTCATGCTTACTGATCCTGGTGAATTTCTTTGAAAAGGTTACTAAGGCAATGGATGAGGGGAATGTGGTGCATATTGGCTACAAAGATCCGGCTAAAGCATTTGATACAATAGTCTACTTGGGCATTGTAAACAACTTATGGAAGTAGGAATAAACCCTTTTATAAAAAGCTGCATAGCTAGCTGGTTTGTGGATAGGACCAAAGACGTTAGAATCAGTGAGACCACCTCTACAAAGAGGCTGGTCACCAGTGGAGACCCTTAGGGCTCTATGCTGGGCCCACTCCTTTTTGGCATGTACTTCTTGGAGCTCAAAGTCGATGTTAAAGGCCTCTGGCTAACCAAGTTTGCAGATGATTGTAAAATGGGACCAGTCATTGAATCCCCAAGATGAGAACATCTTTCAGGAAACTGAAACACAGGCAAACACTTGGTGTCAAATTTATGGCTTTAAACTCAATACCAAGATATGCATTATACTACCTCTTGGGAAGTCAGCCACCTTGGGTAACTAGATCAACAATAAAGCACTCCTAAAATTTGACTCATTAGTCAGGGATCTGGAAACTCATGTAGATAGTAACCTAGCCTTCGACCAAAATATGTCCAAGATATATGATATGAAAAAGAAGTTAGTAAATACACAGAATAGTAAAACACGTGTAAAGATGTGACTTCACAATGTTAAGCATCTCTAAGATGCTATTACATGTATAAGCTGAATTTGAATATTATAACTACATTTATTTCAAGAAATTTGTAGTTATATTTATAACAATGCATTGTTGATGCAATGAAGTTTTTTATACTTTGAACTTTGCACTTAACTGAATGTTAATCAGTGCATATGACATATGTTTATAATTTGCATATTGATTACATCACTATTTACATTCCTATTTAGAACATGTATTTTGACCTTTAATATTCTCATGTAGCATGTTTGAAGGTATGAGTAAGAGCAAAGGATAAGAAAAAAAGGGCTATACAGGTTTGACTGAGGTGAGGTAAAAATGTATACTGGGTGAATAGAGTAGGAGCACACAATGCCCTCATGGAGCAGTTTGCAGGAAACAAGTGCAAATGATGACAGACTTAAGATACATAGGGTGGACTGAGCAAGGATATTTAGGGAGATGGCATTCTATATATTAGGGCCAAAATGAAATCTCTTTCCATTTTTAGTTAATGAAAAGAGAGATACTTTAAAGTATTACAGCCTGGAGTGTGTTCTCCTAATGAATATCAG
The DNA here is from genome assembly GCF_019279795.1 of Protopterus annectens. Taxonomy (NCBI): domain Eukaryota; kingdom Metazoa; phylum Chordata; order Ceratodontiformes; family Protopteridae; genus Protopterus; species Protopterus annectens. The sequence continues at coordinate 1,834,643,641 of NC_056728.1, read as the reverse complement.
CCACTGGACTGAAATGGTTTGCAAGTTAAGTGTGAGCAGAATGTGTTTTTGAAGATGTGTACAAACTGTGGTGGCAAATAGTTTGCATGCTGAAAAGCAGTTAGAGTATTAGATGAGTTTATAACATTAAAACTGTGTTCTTTGAGCAGCAAGAAGCATGAATCTGCAAAGTTTATATTCAGCTGATTGTACAATGCCCCTTTTTCTAAATTCTCCAAATCGTTTGGGTTTCTAATATCATGACGGGAATGGACCCCATTCCTAAGTCAAAGTACAATTACATTTCATGAAATTAGTATTGTTTCAGTTTTTGATGTCAGCCAAAAGTGATCTTCGCAGCACCCGCAATGTGCCCAGTAATGACTATTGGAACTGTCTGGATATCTTTCTTCCACATTGCTCTCATTTCTGCCTGCAAATCCTGGTATTTTATGGCTTTGTTTCTCTCTGTATGCAAGACCCTGTAGTCACTGGGTGTGCAATTTCAATGATCAATGCTACTTTTGTCTTCTTTTCTTGGACCACTATATCTGGTTTTCTAGCATCTATCTTTTGAACTGTTGGTAATGGGTGATCCCATGTGATATAAACTTCATCATAACTAGAAACAAGGTGTGCGACTGTTTCCAATTCAGTTTTACAAAACCTACATTTGTCTGTTTCTCCCACATGTTCAATGGACTTTGTAAACCAGCGTGTATGTAGCCCACTATCTTGGGTTGCCAATATTAACCTTTAATTTCTTGGTTTGAATTTGCCTCTCCTTAACCATTACAGCGTTCATTCCTGATTAACTTGAGGTTCTTCCAGAAATTTTCTATACTTGCAACAATATTTATGCTTTTTCCACATTTCTTGCCTTCTCATCTGGTCCTTCACCTTATATTCTTTCTTTTGTTTTTTAGCACATTCAGTTGCTGCCTGTTTTTTATCCACTTCTGGTTTGATTTTCATTCCTGCTTGACACAGATATGCTTCTACTAAATTAAACAGAGAAGTCACTTTAGATTTATTCTCCTCATGTTTCAAAACTTTCACTACATTTGGATCTTGTGAGGTCAGTAGATATGTGTGGAGTCCCACGATTGCAGATTTATACATGTAATCAGTTTCAAGGAGGACCATCCCTCCTTTGGAATGGGGAATATATAATCTTGGTATACACTGATTTCTATAAATCATTTGGTGAGCATGAAGCATCCTTCTTGTTTTAATATCTAATCTAGCCAACACTTTTTGGGGCCAGTCAATCACTCCAAAAATGTAAGTTAGGACAGGAAGAGCAAATTGGTTTATAGCTTGGATCTTGTTCCTAGGTGTCAATGCTGTACTTGGGATTAATTTAAGTCTTCTAAAGTATTCCTTACTGACTCTTATTTACATTTGTTCATGTTTTATTGCTGACCCTTTATCAATTCCCAGGTATTTATACACTCCCTCTTGCTCAAGTTCTTTTATATCCACATTCTTGTCCCAAACTGACATTTTCCTGGTGCTGCAGTTTTCCTGCTTTAAAGGTTGCTTTTTCACATTTATCAAGACCAAATCACATTCTAATATCATCTGAAAATTTTTTGACAACCTACAGCTGTGCTTTCAGTTCCTCATCTGATGAGCTATACAGTTTTAAATCATCGACAAAGAGAAGATGAAAAGTCATTAGACTTTGTTGTTTTCTAGGAGCCAAATTGTAGCCATGGCCTAAGCTGTTAAGTAAACAGCTTAATGGGTTAATGGCAAGGCAGAATAGCAATGGTGAGAGTCACCCTGGAATATCTCCCTTTGAATTTTTATCCCTGGATCATAATCCGTCCTTTATCATGGCTTATTTGCAAATTGGTCTGCCATTGTTTCATAGTTACTGTAATGTAGACAATCAGTGTAGGGTGTATTTTATACATTTTTAAGCACTCTTATATCCATGAATGCAGGATACTATCAAATGCTTTTTTGTAGTCAATCCATGCCATACTTAGATTCTTCCCCTTGTTTACAGTTCTCCAGTATGACTTTATTTAACAACAAATGATCCTTTGTTCCATATGACTTTCTTTTATTGCCCTTTTGTTCTACTGCCATAATTGAGTTTTCTTCTAAATGACTATAAACACTGTTGGCATCAATTCCCATGTATAGTTTATACATCGTCAGAAGGCAAGTTATTGGTCTATAATTTTTATGGTAGCTTGCAGGTTCACTCTTAAGTAGGAGCAGTTTTGCCTGTTGTTAACCAGTGTGGTGTCTGTTCGGGGTGCACATATAAATAGTTCTTACTCATGGCTAAATCCTCATGCAAAAAATGTTAATACTTTTAACCAAAAGTTAGGTACTGCATCTGGGCCTGAGGTTTTCCAGCTAGAGGCTTTTCTTAACTTTGTTTCAATCTCTCTGGCTGTTACTTCATCCCATTTCATATCATGTACCTTTAAACTTATTATTCTTTCTTTTACTTCTTCTATCCATTTACAACCTTTGTTATGTTCCACAGGATCATCATAGATACTTCTCCAAAATGTATCTATTTCCTCTTTTTTTCTGGCGGTCTTTCAATTCCTTTTAACTTATTTCCCAATTCTCTATAAAACTTTTTTGAGTCATCAGTAAATTGCTTATTTTGTACTTTTCCCTTATATTTATCTGTGTAGCTTCTAAAATTTTCTGCCTGTGCTGAAAATTTTAGTTATTATTTGTGATAGTGCATGATAGATCCTGGTCTGTTCTAATAATGCACATTGTTATCACATCTATCTTTCTTAGTACTTTTGTTGATCGATTCCTCTTCTATAGTCTTCTAACAGTGACACTTCTTGCCTTAATTGATTTGTAGTTTTCTCTATTCAATACTTCCATGATGGTATTCAATTTCTCCCATTCCTTTCCCTCTCTACCCTGTGTTCTTGTGGTAGAACTTTATCAGTTATTAATTTAGCAGCACAGTAATATATTCTATTTACTTCTGTTATATCGCATGGATCCCTATGGACAGCCCTAATTACTGTGTTCATTTGTTTTATCAGACTTCTTACTTATTGGGTTTTATTGACCTTCTGCAGTCTATTTCTCTCATTGATCTTAATATATCTATCCATGTCCATTAAATCAAGCAACTCTTCTCTTAGCACATTTTCTTCCAAACTTTGTTTCCCATTTCCTGTGGGCATTCTATAGAAAGTTCTATAGTATCTTCCTGTGGCACCTTCTCTTCAACTTTATCCCGTGTCATCTGTTGCTCTATCATATGGAAACTCACTGGCCTATCACTCCTCAACATTGACTGCATCAGAGTTTCCACAGTTTCCTGTTCCTTTCCTTGCTGTCTAACTTCAAGTGAATGTTTATACTGGTTTCCTGTAGATGACTCCAAAATATCTTGATATGGTACCTGACCAATTGCTTCCTGTTCCACTGGTTTCCCCTTAATTTGGATATCCATTGCTTTATCCTGTTGTGGTGCTTTCTATATTGGATTTTCTAGACTGAATACTTCTCTTTGCAGGTACTCCATAACCTCAATTTCTATTTCATTGACTTCTCCATTACTAATCTCTTTTTCTACTTTTCCTCTTAGTCTTCTTATTTTTATATTGTAAAGTTTTCCATATCTGGATTCCTTTGCCTGTATTTCTCTTCAAATATCTTTGGTGCTGCTCTTATTGTATTGGTTAATTTTGCTTTCTCCTTTGTATAAATGTTACACCAAATTAAATCTCTTTTCCTTTCCCATGTCCATATTTCTTCTTCACGTCTCCTGATCGTCTTGCTTTTCATTTTTCTGGGGACTCACTCCATCATGCTGTTATATGGTCTGTGTTAGACCTTCTATATGTAAACCTTCGCAGGCACTCCATAACTTCAACTTCTATTTCTTTAACTTCCGCTTTACTAATCTTCTTTTCTATGTTCCATCTTTGTGATATTATTTTTTTATTGTGAAATTTTCCATATCTGGATGCCTTTGCCTGTATTTCTCTTTGAATATCTTTGGGGCTGCCTTCTCTGTATTAGTTAACTTGGCTTTCTCCTTTGCATAGATATCGCACCATATCAAATATCTCTCTTTTCCATGCCCATATTCCTTTTTTTATATTTTTCAAATATCTCTAGGTTTTGTTGTTTATATTTTCACACTTCCTCAAATGCTTCTTTTCCCAAACAGATCAAAGTTTCTTGATCTATATACTGTTTTTCAAAACTCTGTTGAAGTAATGAACGCAAATTTTTATTTGAAGCTTCTAACAGTTTTTTCTGCGGAAGTATTTTTATTTCCTCTAATTTTTCTCTTAATCGTTTTGTGTATCTTGTGTCTGGAAATTCTGGGCTTTTTACATAACAGGAAGAAACTGTTGCAAAAGAGAGTAAAATCCCATGAGTGGAGGAGTTCCCTGGTCAGCCTCAATAAGAAGCTGAGATCCCTTATAAGATCCTCCAAATCTAGCTATGAAAACAAAATCGCCACTGATTCTAGGGACAGCCACAAAGCATTCTATAGCTATGTCAAGAATCTCAATGGCAACACCCAGATCTGCTCTAAGTTACAGCACAACGGCATGAAAATTACAGAACAAACTGATATTGCCAACATCCTGGCCGATAGGTTCAGTGCAAATTTTACCCCCTCTCACCCCCTACAGGGCCCATAACTAAACAGGAAGAATGCAGAGTCCCTGTAATCACAACTATGCAGGTAAAAGCTGCACTCTCTAAAGCTAAAAACACAGCATCCATGGGACCAGACAACATCCCCGGCTGCATTTTACACGAACTTCAGAATGAACTGGCTCCACACCTAAGCACCATGTTCAATCATAGTCTCACATCAGGCTTTGTGCCCACTGAATGGTACACAGCAACAGTTATCCCACTCCACAAAGGGGGAGCCACCACTGATCCTGGGAACTATCGCCCTATTACCCTGACGAGCCTGGTCTGTAAGGCCATGGAACGTATCATCATGGAACTCATAAACAAAGACATTGGTAACCTCCAAATTCTGGACCCCACCCAGTTCAGCTTTGTGAAAGGCAGATCATGCTTCCTGAACCTGATCAACTTCTTTGAGGCAGTCACCAATGCAGTAGACGAGGGTAAGGTGGTTCACACAGCCTATCTTGACTTCGCCAAGGCTTTTGACACAGTCCCCCATTCTGGAATTATAGCTAAACTCACTAAACTAGGTATAAATCCCTACGTCACAAGATGGGTTGCCAATTGGCTCACTGACAGAACCCACACTGTAAAAGTTGCAGACTCCAAATCTGACTTCAAACCAGTGACAAATGGAGTACCACAGGGTTCAGTCCTGGGACCTCTCTTGTTTGGTATCTACTACAGGCTAACACAGAAGGCCTTTGGCTAATGAAGTTCACAGATGACTGCAAACTAGGAGCCATAGTTGAGTCCCCAAATGATGTGGACATCCTACAGAAGGGCCTCACTAAGACAGATGCCTGGTGTCAGAGCAATGGCCTCAAGCTCAATACCAAAAAGTGCATTGTCATCCCCTTTGGTAAAAACTCTGTACCCATGAACTACCACATAGGTGGCAGTCTACTTAATGCCAAATGTGTGATAAGAGACCTGGGGACCTAGGTGGACAGTAGTCTCTCCTTTGATAAACACATCTCCACAGTATAAAACTAATTAATCAATTAACTAAAAGTGTCCCTGTGTTTGGCATCACATAGGAATAGAATAGAAAGAATTTTTGCCAAGCTACCCAAATTCTTTACATTATGTATATGTATTCCTGATATCTTAGAAATTAAATCTACTGTGTACACAATAATATCTTGTATATACTTTGATTGATTATTTCAAATAAATGCTAGACAAACTTTTGTACCTGTCTCTAAATATTCCCCAATATTATTCAATATCTCTTATGATCTTTTCTGAAAAAACTGTATATTTAAATTTTCATATAACTATCTAATACATTTTGTTTACTATAACCTCTATCTAAAACATTCTCATAGTTTTAATTGCTTCCATCTTAGAAATATTTTAATAACTCCATAAGGTATAGAGTTCAAAGTATGTGGTGAGTGACAACTAGCTGAAAAAAAACAAATTTTTTTTATCAAAAATTCCTATGTATATTAGTATTAATTTTTGATTATTTATTCCGATCATATTTAATACCAAATTTATTGTCATTCAAAAAATCTATAAACCTGAAATAATATTTAATGTATTTTGACTTCCATCAAACTAAAATATATTGTTGTTTAAACAAAATATATAACTATTTATATATTCAGTTTAGTTTTTGTTCTTGGGAAAAAAGAAAATGGCTTCCAGTCCATATCTGTGCTGAATGTTAGTATATAAACTAACTACATCTACAACTATAAACATCTCCACAGTAGTCAGGAAATCCTTCTACATGGCACACCTCATCAGAAAAGGGTTCTCATCTAGGAAAAAAGAGGTCATTGTTCCCCTCTTCCTGGCACTCATTAGACCCATTATAGAGTACAATGCCCCTTTTGGAATGTACCTCACAAGACATCTGCAGCAGCTGGAAAGGCCACAGAAGTACCTCACAAAGAGGATTACTGGCCTCAAACAGATGCCCTACACTGACCGTCTCAAAAAACTCCAGCTTTACTCCATTGCATATTGCCTATTCCAAGTTGATCTCTGCCTAACATATAAAGTTATGTCAAACCCAGAGCTGTTGGACATGCTACACCTAAAGAAATCCCAATCCCTCCAAGCTACATGCTCTAGGGACCTAAACCTTGTCACCACAATAAACAGGACATGCTGGAGGGATAGATTCCTGAACAAAGAGACTGCCCATACTCTGGAACAAGCTACCCATCTCTGTCAAGCAAAGTTCCTCATTAGCACCCTTCAAGAAAAATCTTAATAAGTGGATGGGAAACAGGAAATACACCCTGGGGATCACTTCTGTGGCTCTGCTTGACAGGGGTACAGGAAAATAACTTTCTTGGGTGGCATAAGCCAAGGAACCTTGTTGGCTAGGCTTACTTAGGCCCTTGGGCTGATAGCCTAGTACCTACCTATGAACCTTTCTTATCTTCAATAGTCCATTCTATCATCTTTATGGCTCTTCTTTGGCCAATTAATTTTTGTGATTTTTGTGGACTGCTACTTCCTTCAACAACAGGAGGACCATCCATGCGTGTGTGAGGGTACTGATGGCTGCCAAAGTTAGAGCATATTCAAATTTTTGTAATAACACATTCTTTACGGTGGTGGTGCTGCGGTAGCATTGTCGCCTCACAGTAAGATGCTGTCCGGTTCGACTCTCAGTTAGAGCATCTTCTGCGTGGAGACATGCGTGAATGGGTGTACCTTCGTTGAAGGTTGTGCGTCAGGGCTGGCAACTCGGTACGTAAAAATCAACTGCCAATCATTAGCGGACCGGAGTTCCGCTGTGGCGACCCCTAACTGGGAAAAGCCGAAAGTCACAACAACAACAATATCTTTCCAAGAGTCTAGTGTGAGTTAGCAGTTGAATTTGTAGGCATATTTAAGATTTAACAGAATCTTAGAGACAATTGCCTCAATATGGTAGGAGAAGTTAAGAGCTGGATCCTGATGAGTATCTAGATTTCTAAAAGAATGAAATAGGAAGCTTAGGCTTCTTATAGAAAAGTTAGTTGTATGTTGAAGGAGTTGGTTATAGAACAGTAAATTATATGCTGTAATATACAAAATCACAGAATTTAGAATTCTGAGTTAATTCCAGTTACCTGTTAGGTTATTGCTGTGGAACCAGTAGCACTATCACATGAAGTGCTCCTGAAATTCAAAAGAGCTACTTGATTTTATAAGGAGTAGGCTTTCTGTGTACAGGATCATTTTGAGATGAAGAGATTAATTGGAAGAGAGTTAATGAACAGTAAAAAAGATAGAGCTCAATATTTATCGGTAAAGGCATACCTAAAGACAGCAGGCCTATGTCTGAGTACATACTACGATGGTGCACTTTCATTTTCCTTTTGGATAAATATCTCTAAACTGTCATTTGTCTTGTTTCAACACTAAAGACGAACTGGTGGGGTAGCTCGTTTATATGCTTTATTACAAAGAAACACATCAGGATGGACAAGAGCAGTACAAAATATAAGCAAACTGATTAATTGGCAGACTACACAGACATGCATGCTTACATCTCAACATCGTACACCAAAATGGCAGTCAGGCTCATACATGCTCAGTATTTATACACTTGTGCAAGCCTCTAGAATGTTTATTAAAGGTGTATTTACATATTGATCTACATCCTCCCTCTTTAATGAATTGCCCACAATATAATGACATTTGAAAAGAAACATGAAATTGTATAGACAATAAGAAATAAACATAACAGTCATGTCCAAGTTGCCGTGTATCTGGAACATGGTCTGGAAATGTGACCTGATCTAGTGATATAGCAATCAGAACTGGGTTTAGCAACAGGGACAGTCATTAGTGAACTACTTGCTTCAGGGGTTTTGGGATTCTTCTCAGGAATGGGGATATTTGCTGGAATGTCATCTGGAACTGCAACACTGGATAACTCACTCTGAGATATAGAGTCTTTCTCACAGGTATGATACTGCAATATAGGCTCAGACACCGGGACCAAATGTTTCCAATTCCACCTAAATTCTACTCCTTGTGATTCCACAATGTACGATCTCGGACCTGGACATATACTTTTCATGACACCAATCCGATCAAAACCTTTGGACATTTGCATTCTCACTATCTCCCCTTCTCATAACAGATTGAGCGGTTTGCTGGACTTATCATACTAGGACTTCTGGGATAAGTGCTTCTTCAACTGATTGGCTTTCACTGATCTGCTCTTCTAACCATGACCAAGATACATCTTTATGTGTCAGCTCTCTGAGTGATGCTGAAAGTTGGCTCAAGTCTGGAATGAACTTGCCTAGGTAATTAACCATGCCAAGAAAACATTGTAGGGTTTGTACATTGTCTGAAGCTGGCATCTCGAGAATTGCTGTTTGCTTGGAAGGATCTGGTCATAAGTCAGAACTGGTAAATAAATGACCAATATAAGTAAATTGTCATAGCCTGAATTTGTACTTCTGAGGATTCAGCTTAAGATTCACTTCACGACTTCACATGCTCTTTCCAGAACTTTCTTGAGGTTGCTGTCATGATCGGCTTCATTATTACCTCCTACTAGAATATCATCTACTATATTAGCACATGGATACCCAGAAAAAATTTACTCCATTGCACGCTGGAAGATTACACTGGCAGAATTTATCCCAAATGGCATTCTCAAAAATCTGTACCTACCAAAAGGAGTACTGAAAGTAGTTAGCAATGAAGATTTTCTATCAAGCAAAATTTGCCAAAATTAACTCTTTACATCCAAAACAGAAAAAAACAGTGGCATTTGGCATAAAAGCAGCAGCTTCTTCAACTGTACATATTGGATGATGAGGTCTTTTCAGTGCTTTGTTCAAATCTCATGGATCAATACATATTCTGATATCATCTGAGCTTTTTTTATGAGCAACAACCATGAAGAATACCCATTCAGTTGGACCTTCAACTGGACAAATTACACCTTACTGCACAATTTTATCTAACTCAGATATAACTCTTCTCTGCATAGCTACTGGAGCTTTCCAGGCTGGCCTGATAACTGGATGGATCTCTGGGTGTAACTTCATGGAGTACACAGCTGGGAGCTTGCTTAGTTTGTCTTTGAAAAGATCAGCATATGTAGAAAAAACAGACTGGGCAACATTAGAACAGTGTTCTTTCAAGCTAGTATGATGGACTTCTTTATTAAATGAAAGTAGTCCCATTTTCAAACTATCTCTGAGCCCTAATAATGACTGTATGTGCCTTTTGAACACACAAAATTGCAAGTCATAGCTGTTCCCAGCAGAGGAACATGAAAACTTTACTGAACCTTCAGCTTGAATTTCTTCACCACCATAAGCAACAAGCTTCACACACTTTGCCAAATCAAGCTTCTCACCAGCACATACTCTAGCAAAGGTTTCTGCTGACATAACATTGTACTTTGAACCTGTGTCATCTTTAAGCTCTATGGGTTTTCCTTTATCTGAGCAGTACAAAATACTTCATTCTTTGCTCGGAAATCTACTGCATTGTCTTTTTCATTAAGCACAGACACACCATCAGCATAAAAGGTAGGGTCACACCTTTCTAATTGATAAACTTGTTTCTTTGAATGTTCTCTTTTAATAAATGAGTGCTCCTTGTTTGATTTACAAAATCTTTTGAAATCATTCCACTTATTGCATTTATGGCATTGCTGACCAAAAGCTAAGCATGTTTCGGTTTTAGACACATGATTACCACCACAGTTATGACAGTTGGCTATGAGGCTGGGTGAGGGTATATGCCTTGAGTTTGCTGACTCACTCTTGGTGCTTCATTGAGAATGTGTGCACTCTGGAATTTGCTAGAAAGCTATGGGGTTTCTCAGTGACTGGTGCAGGGCTTACAGTTGCTGTCATATGCTTGGACCTGTTTCTTTTAACTATGTGCTGCATAATATCAACATGAGCACTTGAAGATAATGGAAGCATGCATTTCTCATTTGTAAGCATATTTGTGTATTTTTCTGTGAGCTCATATATCTGACAAACCTCAATGGCTTACTCAAAGTTAAATCACTGTCACAAAACAAAAGCTCTCTCACAGAATCATCTTTAATACCACACACGTCTGTCTGTTACCAACTCATCCCTTAAATCACCAAATCCGCATGTTGTAGCCTTGTTGATCATGTCAGTTATGTATGCTGCAAACGTTTCACCAGGCATTTGATCTCTTGTGTAAATGAATGCCTCTCCATTGTAATATTCATTTGGGGGTTACACATTTCTCTAAATTTATGCTTTAAGCACTTGGGGTCTTCCCTTGACTCAGCTAGTACCACTATATGATGGTTTCCCCCTCTCCTGCAAATAAAGCAGGTGCATACACAAATGAACACTCTCTTTCTATGGCTTCTGAATAAGATAAATTAAGCAGAATAAATGCCTTTGTATGGTAATCTTTATCAGAAAATGCAGCTTGTATGAAAATATTGTACTCTTGCTCGAACAGTCTCTAATTCTCTGCAATATTATTATCAAATACAAGTGGACATGGTTTATGAAATTCATCTGCCATGCCGACAAAGTATGCCCAAACACACTGAAAAAATAGCCCTTATAAGTATGTACAAACATGCACACACAGCCAGTACTTGCAATAACATTCAATGTACAATAAACTCTCCAAAATACTGTACTTTGAGAAATATGCTTTGAAATGGCTATATTTTGAGAAATAACTGTACTGTAATACTACGTAAATATGTGAACATCTTGTATACTTCGGATATCTTGAATAGCTTTAATTAATGCGAAAAATGCGTGCTATGAGCTACTTCAAAAAAATGCTGTAATTTTCCTTATTTTATTAATTTTATGCGATTTGGACTTTATTTCAAACATTTTCCATAGTTATTTGAATATTTTGTCAATATGTCACAGTTTCGGGCATTTCGTTTACTTAGAAATTCATTTAGAGTTTTCTGAGTGCTTTGTTTTATATTTTGCAAAAAAAAATCATTTAAGTCAGCTTTGATACCTGAAATTCATTTCTGATCTTTTTTGCAAGTTATACATGCATTAGGGATAATCCATTCCTCTATATTCCTCCACCTTTAACTGAGTGCCTTCTCAGTCTGGAATCTGATTTTCTGGATCCCATTCTGACACCATGTCACTCATCCTGTTTCACCATTGAAGACAAACAGGTGGGGTAGTTCATTTATACGCTTTATTACAAAGAAACACATCAGGATGGATAACAGTAGTACAAAATATAAAAAAACTGATTAACTGACAGACTACACAGACATACATGTTTACATCTCAACAACTTACCACAAAATGGCAGTCAGGCTCACACATGCTCAGTATTTATACACTTGTGCAAGCCCCTAGAAAGTTTCTTAAAGGTATACATACATATTGATCTACATAAACCAAGTAGGATTGTGTCAACAAAACCAATTTGTTTAAGTTTGTTGATTAATAAGGTATGATCATTTAGGTCAAAGGTCAATGTTGCACTGAAGCTAGGTCTAAATTCATTCTGGGGAAAACAGAATCCTGTTGAATTAAATAGAGGTCAGAAGCTGAGTATATTGCAGGTTTCCCTAGTACTTTACTTTGTATAAGTCATTGTGCTATCGGTCAGAAATAATCCGGTGTACTTGTACTTAAAGAGGGTTAAAGATGGATGTTTTCCATTCAGAAGACAACTGACCTACGTTTTTAATGAAAGGTTATAGATAAAGATTAGATGTTTAAAACAGATGTGGATTATTTTTTTTAGAAACGTTTGTGCAGGAATTATCTGCTGCAGCAGTATTCAGAAGTTTTAAAAGATGATTGTTTTCTGAAAAAATGATGAAGAGGAGATATTGGCTAGGAGTAGATGAAGGATACCGGGTGGATGGAAAAGTTAAAGTGGGAAAGATAATTTAGTCAGTTAATATTTTATATGCTTTGCTTTTGTATGGGTGTTCGAGTGTGTCATATTACAGGCGTTATTTTGTCCTATATGGGTTTTTAAATTTTTACAGACTAGACAAACACACACACACAGACACTCACAGATTGCCTTAGGCCAGACAGATTAACTAAACTATGTAAATGTGTCTGATATTTAAAGTTCTTTATTTTCAGCTTGTTTAGTTTATGTGATAGCCATTCTGACTTTAAGTGCTGCAGATGGCACAGCAACAATTCTTATTTTAGAAGAGAACCTTAAAGCTCCCCAGTCAGTGAAAAAGCAGCTAAAAGATATACCAGATGCCTGAGAAAGCTATATCGAGTTTATGATGATTATTTTAGTATGTTGTTTCCTCTGCTTTAATCATAGAATTTTCAGTGATAAATGCAGCAAGTAGTTGGTGATATTGTCTTTCAAAATGTATGAAAACTTCATTCTCCTTTTTTTATTTCAGTTTTCCACTGCTTTTCTTACACACTGAGCTTCTTTTCGGAGAAAGCTCTATTACATTTCTTCATTCATTTCCTTATCTCTAGATGAATGTGATGCAATCCAAGCCAAAACACAGCATGTACTGTTCTAGTGCTGAAAAGGCAGTATAAAGCTGGGTGTTGTGGTACATGTCAGTCACTGAACAGCTGTGCCAACAAATGTATCTACAAGAGAGAGAATTACTGATGCATTCTCACTATGCATAGGATTCCTGTTCTATACGCAAAAAATTCCTTACAGCTGTTCGCTTCTCACTTGAATTATAAGTACTGTGTGTGTACCTGATACATACACTCTGACTTTTGCTATATTTGAATGCAGGTAAACACACACACACACACACACACACACACACACACACACACACACACATCTAGCTCTTTATCTGTCTGTATAGCTCTAAATCTAGCCATCTGTATCTCTTTTTATCATGATATATATATATATATATATATATATATATATATATATATTATATATATAATATGCATGCCTTTTGTGTCTCACTCTCTCTCTGTATAGATATATATATATATATATATATATATATATATATATATATATATGGGTCGACTGCTCTACATTGAAAGAACACTTCTTCGAAATAGAGCAGGAGACCCACACGTCAGCAAAAGTTCACTTCAACGAAAGTGCACTTTCGCTGAAGTCTAGTTCCCCGGGCAACCCAAAAAAAAAAAACCACTAAAACATGTTTATGCAGCGGAGCAAGCCCCCTGCACCCCCCATGTAGGGGGCTGTGCACCCCATACCCTCCTACTTAAATATACCAACTCCGACATCGCACTACAGCAGGGAAAAGGGAATATTCCCATTCCATGCTGTAGTGTGACTGCCGAAGTCAATGTTCAAAGTTTCACTACTTTGAACAAGTGGACTCGGTGAAGTGGGTTCGAAGAAGTGAAACTTCGAACATCTGCACATATATACATATCTACACACACACACACACACACACACACACACACACACACACACATATATATATATATATATATATATATATATATATATATATATATACTTTGATCGAAATACCATTATTTCGAACAAAGAAAGTACGACCTTACTTTCGTGAAAGTGCACAAGCTAAATAAAACAGAGCACTACAGTGGGGATAAGGGAATATACCGGTTTCCCCACTGTAGTGTGATCTTGGAGTTAGTATATTTAATGTAGCGGGGGTGTGGGGGGTGCAGGGGGGAATTGCCCCCCTGCAAAAATGGAGCTTAAATTGTTAGTTTTTATTTTAATTGCCAGTTCGCTAAACCAGAATTCGCAAAAGTGCACTTTCGTTGAAGTGCACTTTCATGAAAGTAAGGTCATACATTCTTTGTTCAAAATAATGGTATTTCGATCAAAGAGCTAGGAACGAAAATTTCTATTTAAGGAGTAAACTAAAACATTTCAGAGCTTTACCAGAAAGGCTCATCCAGACTCTGCTACACTTTGCTGTGAAGGAAAGGTTAGTTTGCTGTTATTTTTTGTATTTCTGTATTGCCTTTCTATATTTTGAATACTGTAGTTTGTTTTCTTTACCTTGTGTTTTGCTTGCATTCTGTTTAACAGCATATTAAAACTTCAAAAGAGACCACAGCTCTCTCTGTTCTGAGTCAGAATTTTTCCTCCTCCCTCCCACCCATTTAAGTTGTCTTGTTAAATACCACTGTCTTTCTAGTTGCCCGCCTCTTATGTTAATCTGACCATATATCTCATTTCTCTCTACTTTCACTGGCTTATGTGAGTAATCACAAAACCATCACTTTTGAAATCCCACCCTTCAATTATTTAAATTTATTGGCCATCCTACAGTATTTCATAGTACCAAAATACAAAAGTAACCACCCCTTTCAGTCCATCTTGTTGTTTTAAAATAGTAACTCTCCACTAAACCTTAACTTTTTAAACAGGTAAAACTCAAGTTACCTACTTTCATATCTAACTTCTCTAGTGCACACTGCAGAGTGCATTCTTTTCAATCTTACCTTTAAGCATCCCTGTTACTAGCACTTTCTCTAATACCTAAAAGATCATCTCTACTTGACTCCAAGTAGACTTTTCTCTATCTGTTAAACCTAGCACTTGCTCCTACAGTACTTATTACCTTGATACGGCACTCTTATAGATAGCACCCCAAAAGGCAAACCCCCATTTCTCGGTCACTGGCGTCCCCGGAATCTCTTTTAAAGTTTTTTGTCTAGTCCTTCTAGCATGTCGAGGGATCAGTTGCTAGTGTCCTCTCCTGCTCAGCTGGTGAACCTGGGAATATTGAGGCAATGTTACAATTGCCTCATGTACCAGACAACCCTCTCCTCCTCCCACAAAACACAAATACATGCGAGAGATGCAACTATGGCCAAACTGGAGGCTGAGCTCTCTCAACATAGGACTGGCAAGACCAGTCAGGAGGAGAAGGTTACCACACACACTATAGACCCAGTCTCACATAGTACCATCACAACCTCAAATCATACACATAAACACACAAAGACATACTCGGCGGCTCTGATCAAAAATCTACCAAAACAGTAGAGGCCACCAAAGCAGACACCCAAACAACCACCACCTCAGAACACAACACCTGCAACACATAGACCTCACAGTCAGAGTGTCAAACAGTCACAGCCCTTAAGGCCAAACACAATGCCAGACACACTAGTCATTGGTGACTCCATAGTCAGACACACTGACGTCCCGCTCACCAGACTGAGTAAGGAGAAGGTCACAGTAAGCTGCCTGTCGGGCTAGAATCCGCCACATAACGCAAGCACTCAGGTCTCTCAACAGCAGGTACAAATATGACTCAGTCATTGTCCACGCTGGTGTAAGCGACCTGAGACGCACCTCCTTGGACTACATGAAAGAGACATTGAGGAGCTCTCTGATTATGTAGCCCAGGCAGGTATGACCCTGACCTTGAGCAGTATCCTACCTTCACCAAGAATGATGCCACAATACAGAGATAAGATGATCAGCTTTAACAATTGGCTTAAACTCTGGTGTCATTCAAAGGGGATCCAATGTCTGTCTGCCTGGGATGACATGCTGGACAAGCCACGCTCAAGGCGGCTTGCACCTGTCACCCTGGGATTCCGGATATTGGCAAAGGCTCTTGCCACCCCATAATGCCTTTTTAGGCAAGGCTCAAATTCTAAACCTACCACCCTAGAACACAAAAGGAAAAAAACTAAGGGTAATGCTGCTCAATGCCAGAAGTCTAAATCTCAAAATGCACGCTCGAGGCCCTTCTCAGTATGGAGAACATCGATGTCTGTGCAGTGACAGAAACCTGGTTCAAGGCTCCTGAGAGCACCCCAGCACTATCAGGTTTTACCTCTTATCATGCCCCCAAAATCGGACAATACCAAGAAAGGAGGGGGGTATCCATATTCATCAAAGACACCCACACCTCAAGACTGGTGGCAACGCGATGCATCGGAGACCATCCAGGTGCAATTAACCATAGGCAAGACTGCTCTGCAAATTGTAGCATGTTACAGGCCACCCTCACAAACTCAGGAACCTCACATGGCCTTCCTGAAAACACTAGAGGGATAAATGTATCACCAAACACCATCATACTAGGTGACTTCAATTACCCTAATATAGACTGGGAACACTACTCAAGCCCAAACACCCTAGCCCAAAAGTTCCTGGAATTCATAAACTCAAATGCCATGGAACAACTAGTCACCATCCCCACAAGAGGAGAAAACATACTTGATCTCATCATCACGAACATGGGAGCACAATGTTCAACACCGAAGTATACCCCTCACTGGTGAGATCAGATCACAAACTAATCTCGCTGGAGGTCCTCATCCCACCCCACCTGAAATAAAAAGACCACAGTAAAGAACTTCTCGAAGCCGACTTCACACTTCTAAAGACTAGTGTGGTCTCCTTTAAGGCCCCCGAGCTGAAACAGTACTCAAGCCGCTGAATCACTTACAAATGCCTTCTACCAGCACCTGCAGGACTGCATGGATAAGGCAATCCCAAGCAAAACAAAGACTCTTTGTACCAAGGCACACTCTGGTGGACCCCAGCCATAAACAAACTCTACAACAAAAGGAGGAAGCTACTACAAGATAGAGCAAAATCCTTAAAAGGTAAGACACCCTTGATCACTATAAGTAAAAACTAAGAGCTCATAAAATCATCCAAAGCAAATTTTGAGAAAAAATAGCTAAAGACTCAAAAGACAATCATAAGGCCTTCTTTAGCTATGTTAGAAACCTGGGAGGAAACTCCCAGATATGCTCAGAACTAGTTCAAAATGATGTGAAGATTACTGATCCTACAGACATTGCCAACATACTGGCTGACAGGTTCAGTGCAAACTTCTCCCCCTCCCCAAAGGAGAGATATCTATACCAAGCGATTGCAGCCCCCAAACATCTCCAACGCCCAAGTGAGAACTGCTCTCTCCAAAGCAAAACACAGCATCCATGGGACCTGATGGTGTCCCCGGCTGTGTGCTCCACGAACTCAACGAGGAATTAAACCCACAGCTAGGACAGCTGTTTAATCATAGTCTTACCTCTGGATCACGTCCAGGTGGTGCACTGCAACTGTGGTCCCACTTCACAAAGGTGCCTCCACCGACCCTGGAAATTACCGCCCATTAGCTTGACAAGCCTTATCTGCAAAGCCATGGAGAGGATCATAATGGACCTCATAAATAAAGACATAGGGAATTTGCAGACTTTGGATCCATCCCAGTTTGGCTTTGTCAAAGGCAGATCATGCCTTCTAAACTTGGTTGACTTTTTGAAACAGTCACCAAAGCCATTGATGAGGGAAAGGCAGTCCATACAGCCTACCTCGATCTGGCGAAGGCCTTCGATACAATACCCCACGGGTATCATTGAAAAACTCATCAGCTTAAATGTTAACCCATACATCACAAGATGGGTTGCAAACTGGCTGAGTGACAGAACCCACAGGGTCAGAGTTGCTGGCGCCATGTCAGACTCAAAGCCTGTCACAAGTGGTGTACCACAGGGCTCAGTCCTGGGCCCACTCTTGTTTGGCATCTACTTTTCCGAAGTACAAGCAAACACAGGAGGGTTATGGCTGACAAAGTTTGCAGATGACTGCAAACTGGGCCATAGTAGAAAACACATCTGACACAGATATCCTTCAGAAGGGTCTCACAGAAATGGATAACTGGTGCCAGAGCCATGGCCTAAAGTTAAATGCCAAAAAATGCATAGTCATACCCTTCGGGAAAAACAAGGTTACCCCTAGCTACCAAATAGGTGGCAATCCACTGAGTACAGAAGAAGTTATCAGGGACCTGGAGACCCAGGTTGATAGTAGTCTGTCATTTGACACCCATGTAGCTAAAGTAGTTAGGAAGACCTTCTACATTGCCCACCTTATCATGAAGGGATTCTCATCTAGATCAAGGGAGGTCATAGTCTCCCTATACTCATCACTCATCAGACCAATGATTGAGTACAATGCCCCATTCGAATGTATCTGACCCGACACTTGCAGCAGCTGGAGAGGCCACAAAAGTTCCTCACCAAAAGGATAAAGGGTCTCAAACATCTGTCCTATGCTGCCCGACTGAAAGAACTCCAGCTCTATTCAGTTGCTCAGAGGTGACCTTTGCCTAACATACAAGGCCATGTCAAACCCAGATTTGATGAATATGCTTCACCTCAAAAAATCTAGATCCGTCAGAGCCACAAGGGCGGCAGACTTAAACCTCGACACGGCTATTAATAGGACGTGCTGGAGGGATAGATTCATCACCCAAAGACTCCCTATGCTGTGGAATAAAATCCCGGTATATGTGAGGCAGAGCACCTCGCTGGCCTTGTTCAAGAGAAATCTTGACCAATGGATGGGAGATCGCAGATATACCCCAGGGATTACCTCAGTGTCACTGCTCAACAGAGGCACAGCAAAATAATGGGTATAGTTCCCCATACTAAATGGGTGGCGTAAGCCACAAAACTATGGGCTAGGCTTGTAAATGCCCTCGGGCAGATAGCCTAGTATGAACCTATGAACCTATGAACCTATATATATATATATATATATATATATATATATACATATCTACACACACACACACACACACACACATATATATATATATATATATATATATATATATATATATGTGTGTGTGTGTGTATATATATGTAGGTCCCATTTGGAAGATCAACCTTCAGAAAGTCTAATTCATATGGTAAGGATCATATAATCAACTTTCCGAAAAGTCAAAGCAGTTGTATGCCGATTAGGTTACAGTGGGGATCAGGAATTTACCCTTTCCCCACTGTACAGTAATCTTGGAGTTGGTATAGATAATTAGCAGGGGTTGCCCCCCTTTTGACTGATGCACCTAGTCAATGAGTACTAGGTTCATTGAGTTATTGTAGAGTTTGGGATTTTCATTTCTTCCCAATTATTGTGTGATCCTGAATTAATGTATATTTAGAAATGTGGGAATGTTGGGGGCACAGCCCTCAACACAGAGGGTGCAGGGGGGCTTGCTCCCTGCAGAACTTACTTGTTTTGTTTTTTTTTTTTTTTTTATTTTGCATTCTCTGAGGTTAATCCTCAGTGCAGCACAGTAGCCTGTCAATGTTTAGTTGTCGACACTATTGTAACAATGTTTCAGATGTTGATATTTTGGCCAATCAATTTAGCATATTATATACATATATCAATATGGGTTTGTGTCAGATAATCAAGTTTTCAGAGATTCAAACTTCATATGGTTGCGACCATATGTTCGAGTTTCTGAAAACTCGAAGCATTTGTATGGAGATAGTGGTGCAGTGGGGAATGGTGAATTTACCCGTTTCCCCACTGTAGTTTGATCTCAGATTTTGTACATGGGGGTGCAGGGGGGGTTGCATCCCTGAAATAATGAATATTTTTGTTGTTTTGTTTCATTTGAGTTTTTGGAAACTTGAACATATGAAGTTTGAGTATGTATATATATATATATATATATATATATATATATATATATATATATGGATTCACTTTATAATCTCAAAATACTGAAATGTTGAATTTCAGTATATTGAGACAATAAAGTCGAATCTGCAGAATAGCATAACCACGAATCCGGATATGTCGAATTTGCGGTTATGCTTTAACAGTACGTGACTTGGAGTGTATGTGTGGATGGTGTGCGGTTTCATATGTGGATTTAGGTGGAATTTAAGGTAAGTGACTAGTTTGTAAGAGTTTTGGGTAAGTGAGTGTATGTGAGTGTGTTTGGAAGTTGTACATGTGGGTTAGGGTAGGCAGGTAAAAGTATGAGTGTTTAATTGTTGACTGTGGTGGTGTTTGTACGTATGTGAAGTGTGTGTGCGAGAGACTGTAAAATGTCTGGTTGTGAGTTTGCTGTCTTTTATTGTTTGGTGCGATCTCGGAGTTAGAATATATAAGTGGGGGGTGTGGGTACAGGGGGGCTTGCCCCCCTGCTTATTTGTAGTCTAGGTTTGTAGATGTGTGTTGTTATGTTTGTGTTTTTTTTTTTTGGTAGTGTGGGTAGTGTAGTGTATGTGTAGTGTGGTGTACGGTGCGTTTAGGTTTAGGATTTTAAGTTTCGGGGTTTTGGGCATTGATGTTTTGTGGGTTCGACTTTATAGTCTCAATATACTGAAATTCGACATTTCAGTATTTCTAGATTATAAACTGAATATATATATATATATATATATATATATATATATATATATATATATATATATATCTTCTTCTTCTTTTGGCTTTTTCCTGGTTAGGGGTCGCCACAGCGGATCATCTGGCCACTCATGATTGGCAGAGGAGTTTTACAGTGTAGAGTTGCCAGCCTGGCGCCCAACCTTCCACAGAAAGCACACCCATGCACGCACTCATGCCTAGGGCCAATTTAGAGTATCCAATCCACCTACAGCATGCCTTTGGGATGTGGGAGGAAACCAGAGCACCCGGAGGAAACTCACGTGACCATAGGGAGGACATGCAGACTCTGCACAGAAGGCACCCCAGCCGAGGATCAAACCAGAGAACCTCTTGCTGTGAGGCGACAACGCAAACTGCTGCACCACCGTGGCTGCCATATATATATATATATATATATATACACACACACACACACACACACACACACACACACACACACACACACACACACACACACACACACACACACACACACACACACACACACACACACACAACTAGATAGATATATAAGCCCAGATAGCAGGGATATGTAGAATATTTTGAACAGAAACCTAAATATAAGCCCCCCCTGAGAACTAAAAAATCATATGTCTTAACTGCAATTACAGTTTCTACACTTTCACCCACCCCATACTATCCATCTCAATAGTATTAATTCACTCCTTCTTTCACTCAGTGGCTAACGTGTTAATATAGAATCCAAACCAATAATTTCACAAGTGGGCAAGTGCAACGGCCCAAAAAAGTACAAAAAGACAAAAAATGGCCAGCACAAAAATTGAGAGAATACATTTATTGAAAAAACATACCGGTTTCGGCTAATGCATTCTTCAGTATAAATTGCATTCACAATAATCAAGTAGCTTTTAAATATGTAAGCCACTAATCACATCTTTCCCTCATAAATAATTTATACATAATATTTAAAGAGATACAGATATAAACATATACAGAATTCTTATCTATAAGAGCATATTTATCCTTAAAAACATTCTGGTTCACAAAATATAATCTAGACATATATGTATGTGTATTCAATGGGTGCACCTAACAGGAACTGATTAGTTAAATTAAAGGTGTTCATTTAAACCAGGTGAAAAAAGACCACCCAGTTTAATAATCCATGTACGTTCCTTATTATTGAGAATGTTGTGCCAACCTGCTTTCATGTTTCTGCTCCCCATATTCCTATGATGGTGAACTTAAAACTAGCTGTTGGATGCTGTACAGAATCCTTATACAAGGCATTAGAAATATTCTAATTTCTAATAGCACTCATATGTTCAGAAATGCGCAAGTTAATTGAACAAGATGTTTGGCCAATATAAAGGCCGAACAAGTACAGGTTACAAGGTATATAATCCAACTGGAACTACAGTTAGCCAAAATATTGATATAAATAATCTTGGAAGTGTTCTTACTGGTAAATTCCTTGGTTTTATTAATATATTTGCAAAAAGTACAATGGCCACAAGGAATACAGCCTATAAGTATCCTACCCTCAAGAGTACCTTGTTTAGCAGTAAACATTTTGGAGCCATGTTTATACTGATTCAAAAATCCACCTAATATGATTCCTCTCCTGAAAGAAAAGTGACATCTGTCTTCCAACATACACGAAAGATAAACTTATTACTTGCCTCCAGTTGCCATCCTAAACACATAATATGCAATATTCCTAAATCCCAATTTTTTTAGGATACGTCATATCTGTTCGAATATGACCATTGATGATAGTCAGAAACTTGATCTTACTGATAGATTTTCCAGTAGAGGATATGACTGTAATCAGGTCATTCAAGCAAGCACACTACCACATACTCAAGACTGTAGTAAACTACTACAATCTCAACAACGTGATCATAATAATGAAGTGATCAGATTTGTTACCACATATGCCTGTAATACTAATAGATTTGTTAATCTGCTACATAAACACTGGAATATTCTTCTGGCGGATGAACATCTTTTGAGTATGTTGGGAGACACATTTATTGAAGCTGGGGCTAGACCAAAGACTTTTTTAGTGAATGACAAAGACAGTAAAGGCCAAGGACCAGAACCAACAGGAGGAAGGAGAGGAACTTGTCAGACTCGTCGACGGATGATTAACAAGGTAGTGGGCTAAAAAAGACTGAGTAGTAAACATCTGATTTTGTATTACAACCTGAGCATAAAAGGGTGTTAGAATTTGGTTTAAATTTTGTTCCTTCAAAACGTGCTGATGTTACAAACACCCTTTTAGAACGAAAAAAGTTTACTAGATTGTTAAATCTTAATTATGTTTTAAAAGATGTTAAGTTATCTACTACTACCTTGATAAAGCCTTTTACTTATAATCTGAGCTTGGTTCACACTATCAAGGTGTTTGAAAATTTGTGTGAAACTCAAATACGAGCTTTGTTAACCAACAAAAAAACTAGAAGTAATTATTTTAACTTAAGTAGAGACGAGCAAAAAACATTGAATGAATTAGTTGAAAACCAAAATATTCGTATAATGAAAAGTGACAAGAGAGGGACATTGGTTGTCATGAATCAGAATTATGTTACTAAGATGGAGTTATAGTTAGATAACCAAGATGAATATAAAAAAACTGATATGCTGGAAATATTGAAATGCTATCGCAATGTTTATTCTTTTCTCTTTGAGAATTTTATGAATGGCAACTTGGACCAGGCTGCATATGATTTTTATAACATAGAGAATCCTAAAGTGGGGACTAAGTTTGGTATACCTAAAGTTCACAAGTGTCTTGTGAACCCACCATTTAGGCCAATCGTCACCTCTCCCAATTATATCACTAAACGTATTTCTTTTGTAGTTGACTTGATTTTAAATCCTTTAGTTAGGAAATTAAATTCATATTTGAGAGACATATGGGATTTTTTAAATAATATAAGAGAATTTACCAGTGTGTATAACTTTCATAACAATGAGCATGTTCTGTTCTCTTTTGATGTTGTGTCATTGTTTACTTGCATTCCTCATGAAATGGGGGTTGAGTCAGGGACTTTTTGAGCCACTTTACAAGTTTTTCTAATACTGAATGTAATTTCTGTTGTGAAATGATAGAATTTTTGTTAGAAATATTTATTTCATTTTCAATAAGAAATTTTACAAACAGATTAGGGGGGTGGCAATGGGTTCACCTGCCACATCTTCATTTGTCAACATAGTTATGGGATGGTGGGAATATTCAATTTTAGAACTCATTAAAAAAATATATCAAATTATTTATTATAAGAGATTTGTTGATGACTTGTTCTTTATTATAAAGGCAGATATAAATAAAGTAGATGAGTCTCTAAATGAATTAAACTTAAAGTCTGTTTTTTTTTAAGTTTGTGAAGGGAGATGCTGGTATTGAAGTAAACTTTTTAGATGTAAACCTAAAGTGGGAACATGTTTCTAATAAATTTATTAGTAAAATTCATAGAACAAATACATTTACTAACAGTTATCTTTATTATAATAGTTTACATCCCATAGATATGAAAAATAACATACCTAAAGGACAGTTTATTAGAGCCAGCCATATGACCAGCGAAGATGTTGATGTAAAACAAGAATTTGAATTTATTATTCAGTTATTCAAAGAAAGAGGATATTGAAGAAAAATGTTTAAGGGACATCAGTCAATTGGTTTTGCGTAAAAGATATAGTCATTACTCCCCCCCCATTTTACATGTACCTTACACCAGTTTTGAGTCTGAAAATAAAAAACACTATAAAATACATTATTGCCTGGACATGAGTGTATACAGTGATTCTATTCACCACATTATCCAAGATAATTGGAAAATATTAGAAGGCAATAGGGACATGATCAATACACGGGGATTACGTCCGTATTTTGTTTATAAAAACTGGCGCAATTTAAAATTTATATTTAACAAAGATGATATGAAATATTATAGCCACATAATTAGTACAAATAAGCCTGAAGGTATATACAAGTGTGGGACATACAACATGTGTAAGTTCATTTTGGAGGGTCCATTTATTGACCTTCGTCATTTATCCCACACTATTAAGGTGCATGGATATTTTAATTGTAGGTCTCAAGGAGTGGTGTACCTGGGAGTCTGTAATGGATGCACCCCTTTTTATGTAGGAATGACTACTAGAGAATTAAATGTTAGAATTCGAGAACATCTTTATAGCATCGAGAAGAAGGACAACAAAAATGCCTTATTTAGGCATACTCAGACATGCAGCACACACAAAAAATGTCTTTTTACCATTTTAGAGCAAGAGTAAAAGACTTGAGAGGTGGGAGTTTTAAGATTGTATTAGAACAAAAAGAGGCTATGTGGCAAATTAGGTTAAATGCAGATAAAAAACTTGGTCTTAATGATGTGATCAATATTAAGTGTTTTTTAAAAGACCACAGAGTGCATTTAAATACATAGTTTCATTTTGTTGCCATTCTTTTTTAAGAGATAATTGCAGCTTAATTGGCCTTGTGTTTTTATTGGTCAATGTTTGTATTTAAATTGATGTTGTTTTTAGTATTTTGTATTCAGTTTTCTGATGAAGGTGTTTTGAAAACGTTTAATAAATTATTTGTACGCTAATACCAGTTTGTTTCTTCCTTGGGCCAGTTTTATACATACATATATGTTTAGATTATATTTTGTGAACCAGAATGTTTTAGGGATTAATATGTTCTTATAGATAAGAATTCTGTATATATTTATATCTGTATCTCTTTAAATATTTTGTATAAATTATTTACGAGGGAAAGATTTGATTGGTGGCTTACATATTTAAAAGCTACTTGATTATTGTGAATGTAATTTACACTGAAGAAGGCATTAGCTGAAACTGGTATGTTGTTTCAATAAATTTATTCTCTCAATTTGAACTTTGAAATTTTAAAATGAATCCAAAAAGAACACAAAACCATGCTCCTCGATGTTTTTGCAGGGGGGCAACCCCCCCTGCACCCCTCACACCCCCACTATTTAAATATACCAACTACAAGATTGCACTACAGTGAGGAAAAGGGAAAATTTCCCGTTCCGCATTGTATGCAGAGCTCCATTTAGAACGTTCAAAGTTTTAAAACTTCGATCATATAGCCTCAACCATAGGAAATTCGAAGCTTTGAAACTTCAACATTCTGAAGTGAACCCGGTGACATATACCCTAACCCAGTCCCTCCTTCCATTTGTACCCCACTATCAATCAAATCCCCTCTGCTCACCTCTAATAACTACAAACAGCTATACTTTACCTCTATAAAAATATGTAGCATTTGCAATAAAATCATTGAACTGCATGCCTGGATCTCCAGATATTGTTGCCATTACTGAGATTTGGCTAAAAGCTCACATAAAAGCTGGAGGGGTAGCTATCATCTACCTTAACACATGTTAAGTTTCTCCTCTTACAAAAACTCTGCCAAGATTCAGTAATGCAGAGCTACTTATCTCCTACATAAAATTCAATGACCACAAACCCTTTTGTATAATTGTTTGATATATCACCCCTGGAAATAATATCTCCACTCTTGAGGACATCCTTTACCAGATCTCAAACAATATTACCAATAAAACAATCTTCATAAGTGATGCCACCATCAACTGGAACACTTTCACTTCTAATTATCCTCCTAGCATCCACCTTTATGGCTTCAAACAGCTTATTACTTCTACTCGCTATAATAAATCCCTGGACACTAGTCCCATTCTTGACTGGATTCTGGTCTCTGATCCTTGCATCTTCACCACATCAGGAACCTTTCCTGAATCCCTTAGTGACCACTGTCCTACAAATGCAATCAGATGTGCTACTCACAATGTCAAATAACAAGTATACAAAAATACTTTTAATCTCTCATAGTTTAATCCTGGATCATTTTGGCTGCTCTAATATCATTTTACTGGACTATCCCAAAAGCATTGCCTCTAGATGAGGCAGTAAAAAGGTTCAATCTAATTTTTTAAGCATCCTAAATAGCCTTGCACCATTACTTAGGAAGATAGTAAAATCCACCTTTGCCCCTTGGTTTACTAATCAGATTAGAAGTGTTATGCAAAATCGCATAGGAAGAGTGACAAAAAATTAAAACTCCACAAAATCTGTAGTGCTTCAAAGAACTTTGTAACCTTACAAAAAGCAAGCCAACCTTGATAAGAAACAATACTATTCTAATTTACAAAATAACCATAGATATAACCCAAATTCTTGTCATCTGTTAAACATATTTTATACTCAGAAGCTAACAATGTCATTGACCCTTGTCCCAATAACTCTCCCTTAGAAACAGCCATCAAGTTTAACTGTACTTCATTGATAACATAGCTGCCCACAAAAGTGAATCCTTTCTGGCATCCCATTACTCATGTCTATTCCCATCTACTAATATGCCAACCTCAAACTAAAACCATTTGCGGCCTCCTTCATAAAATCATTATTATCCAAACTTAAACTCTGCTCACCCTCTGCAGATAACCTTACTGCAGAATATGTCAAAAACTGCTGCTAACGCCATTGCATATTCACCCTCCATCCTAATAAACAGTTCACTATAGCAATCCTACATTCCTGCCGTTTGGAAAAAAAATCCCATATCATCCAGCTCTATAAATATGGCACTTCTACGGCGATATCTAACTTCAGACCCATTGCCATCCCTCCCTCTCAGAAATATTGTAAAAGTGTGTCCATAAACAACTACTGCAGCATCTCTTAAAGGAACAATTACTAACCAATACCAGTCATGGTTTTTGTCCAGCTCATAGCATGACAACTGCCATTCTAACGTTTACAGATAACATAAATATATCCAGGAGTAGAAGTAAACTTGTATCTTCTTTATTCCTAGGACACTCTGTCTCCTAAAAACTCCTACTGCAACTGTCCACAATGGGTATCTCACAATATGCTCTTCAATGGTTTAATAATTTGTCAGAACGCTACCAGGCAGTTAAGTGGAATTCTATCCTTCCGTCTTTTCTACCCATCATTATAGGTGTCCAACAAGACTCTATATTTGATCTTTTTCTATTTAATATATTTACAAACAATTTTTATACTTCTATACAATGAGCATCCCTTGTATAATATGCAGACGATTCCACCCTCGTCTGCTCTCAGACAATCTAGAAAATTTAGAAAAGATTAAACAACATGGCCTTTAACTCTATTGAAAACTGGCTTTGCAACTACCGACTTCTTAATCCAAAGTGAACCAAATTACATTTATTTTTTCCCAAAATCACTTATCCATGAAATAAATAGCTTTAAAATCAATCCCTAAACAATACATCAATTAAAGTAATGTCCTATAAAAAAAACTTTTGGGGGTTACACTAGATGAGAACCTCAAATATGACCTCCAAATACAGAGCAATATATAAACAATCACACAAAAAAAACAAGGAATGCTATATAGAGCCAAAAATGTATTACTGCTTCTGCCAGGATCACTCTTACCACTATATAGTTACTCCCCTCTCTATTATATGGTTCTCCCATCTTGACTACCCTTCAGGCCACCCTAAAATCTAAACTAGAATTATGTAACAACAAGGTAGTTAGATTTCCAGCTCATACAAGTCAGATAACACATCACTGTTGTAGTAAAACCTCAAACTGGCTAGAATTATTGATTTATTTATTAATTGATTTGTCTTTTCTTAACTGGGTTAGTCCAACTGAGCTGGTGGCCCATTTTCAGTGGAGACCCTAGGAGAAAAGCTCCACAAAAGCAAAAAAAAGTAACAATAACAAAGCTACATTACATTACAAGTAGTGTGAATATGAATACTTAACTACAATACATACACGCCATATATGAATTAGAATACATAGCTACATACATTCATGTCATAATGGAAATTAACAAAGGATAAAATTGAGCAAAAAATAGCTAAAAAATACAAGAGGTAGAAACTTGAAGTAAAATTGTGGATATTTTACAATAGGGCATCAGAAAAAAAATCCCCAAAAACATCTTTAATGACTAAACAAAGTTGGTAAACAGGAAGAAGTATTAAATAGAAGGATTAAAGTAGAGGGGTGGGGAGAAATGTTTAGGATAGTCAAGAGAGTAAAAGAAAACAGTTATAAGAAGAGGGGGTGGGAAGTATAGTAGCTAAGGAAGAGAAAAGATGAGATTCAAGTATAGTATTGATCAGTGGCATAGCTAAGGTACCACAGTACTAGTTAATTATAAAGTTATATTAAAGTAAGGAGAGGAGAATTGTTATAGTCTAATGATTGGGGAAATATACATTAGTTAGGGTGGTGACAGGTGCAGGTGGGAGAGTTAGCAAGGTAGTTTTTCAGTTCTCTTTTGAAATGTAATGAAGATTGGCTAGAACATATATTAGTTGAGAGTTTGTTCCAAGTTTGAGATATGGAGCATTTATAAAGTAATCTGCCTATTATACTATTATCCCATCAACTAAATTATGCCCAATTTATTTTAACACACAAAATTATGTTTAATCCTACTTCCTGCCCAGCTATAAGTCCAATTCACCATCACTATCTCCCAAACTGTCACCTTCGATCTAATGACAACATTTTGCTTGACATCTATAAGCATTACAAAAACTATGGTTAAAGTCTGTACTCACACTGTGTAGCAAAAATCTGGACTGCCATCTCTGCACCACCCAGGCCAATATATAGCATTCATTTATTTAAGCTGCAACTGAAAGAATTGCTCTCTGACTACTAGCCGTGCAGATGCTACTCTACTGGCTAAAAATTCCAGCTCCTTCCTTCTAATACCTACATACAGCTTAGCTCTCCTTTTACATGGTTGTAGTTCTCTTACACTAATTTCCTTTACTCTTAACTTTGCTTTTACTCATTATTTCTCCTGCATCACATATTTACTCCACTTATTACCTCTAACAAATACTTTTTCTCACTCTCCCCTCTCTTTCTGGCCTCCTCCTTATCCACTGCTTGAATGTTCCACTCTGACATTTGCTTTATGAGTGAGTAATAAACTCATTCACTCACTTATAACATGTCAACACACTGCAGTACTGCATGATATTATATGTACCTTGTTTTAATGATGGTATATGTGTATTATTTTACATGTCATATGTGAATTAATACTTGTGTTAATCTGTGCATTTACAGTATAGTGTAATATGATGTCAGTTTTCCCCCATGTATATGTATTTTGTGTTCTTTTATTTGTGTTCTTTTCTCCCTGGGCCACCACTGGAAATGGATAAAATTATCCAGTTGGGCTTTCCCAGTAGACACATGTCAATAAATAAATAAACATGTGAGGACTGAATGGTTATGCACTGAACAGAAATTATAGCACATTCAGAATGCACTCAGTTTTGGGCTTATACCTAACATCTGAGTATGCTGCAATATCTGTTTAACACCTGCCCCAGCAAAAGTTACCATAGAAAAGAATCACTGGCCATCCCCATTCTATACCAAGCTTATCACCTGCCTGTATAAATCTGCAATGGCTATGCCACACATGTAAAATGCATCCTCCTAAATGTTGGCAGCATAAAAAAACAAATAGCAGCTGCAATTAGGCTTATATGGTAGCAATAACAACGTCTTGGGTCAAGGATGAAACCCCTTATCTATCTAATGACTATCATAACTACAATTACTGTTTTACCTACTGACCAGGCAAAAGGCAAGGATGGACCAAATTACGTTACAAAAATAATCTGAATGTACAAAGCACAAGCAGACATGACCAGTGATCAAAGCCCCAGTTAGTTGATTGTTGGTATCCCATTATACAACTGCCTTCCTTTTCCATTCTCGGTCGCTTACCTTCTTCCTCCAGCTTCCCTGTATAAAGTCAAACAGATAATCCTACAACTGACAGAAGCTTCAAAGCTTTGTTAAAAAAAAGCAGTTATATTTGGCAACTTCAACATTAATCTTCTGGAGACAGTAAACATGAAATAATTGATTTCCTTGTAGATTGTGCTGTTATGCAATATCCAACCGCTCCACTAGGCCTCAGTTCAAAACAATCACTCATTTCTTGGCCTCAGTCATTGATTCATCAAATAATAAATATATGCTCCAGTAAAATCTTGCCCCCCCACCTTCAGTGACAATTCACCCATTGCTTTTTACATTAACAAGCTACTCACAAAACCACTCCAAAACTAATATCCTTCCACCTAAAATCTAGAAAGAAAAAAACAACTGTCCTGCAAGCAGAGCTGCAAACAATCAACTGATTCCCGCTCTTAAATAATGTTAACTCTGTAGATACAGCAGCAACACTAACAAACATGCTACTTTGCCTAATTTTACACACAAGAAAAACATTTCCATCATCTCTAGAGTATATGAGACCAAAAACAACCTTTGAGTAATGAAATAATTTAAAATTTTACATAAGCTTAGAAAATCTGCCTAGTGACAATGGAAGCATGAACCCATCAGAGGAAAAGAGAGATGATTTTATAATAAGGAATCAGTCCAAACAACAGTAGGAGGTATTAAGCCATCTACCAACAATACAAACAATTTTCAAAATGTCACCACTCCAAGACATTTTGGAAATATAGTTAATTAAGTAATATGTAACATTACACAACCAGAAAATTAAAACCAGAACAATCATGACCTTCACTGATCCACTCTCCCCTAAAAACTTCCTTAAAGAATTTGCTCATCTACCCAAACCTCATTCATTCATTCTCTCACTTCCTTTAGACTTTCAGTGTTTATGACTCAATTTTACTTCTCTTTAATTGAGTCAAAAGAAGTGGAAAATATACTAGGTCAAATCCCAGCTGATGCACCCAGCAATTGAAGGCCGCCCATCTTGTATTGTCATGTAAATGATCACCTAACGGACAGAACCCACAAGGTAAGAGTTGCAGGAGTTAGGTCTGACTCTAAACCGGTTACAAGTGGCGTTCCCCTGGGCTCAGTCCTAGGACCCCCTCCTGTTCGGCATTTACTTCTCAGAGGTACAGGCAAGCACAGGAGGACTATGGCTGACCAAGTTCGCAGATGACTGCAGATACCCTTTGCAGCTCGACTGAAGAAATTCCAGCTGTACTCGGTTGCATACCGCCTACTCAGAGGTGATCTCTGCCTGACATACAAGGCCATGTCCAACCCAGAACTGATGGACATGCTCCACCTAAAGAAAAGCTTATCCGCTCGAGCCACACGCTCTAGGGATCTAAACCTCAACACAACAATAAATAAGACGTGTTGGAGGGATAGATTCCTGCCCCAGAGAATTCCCATGCTTTGGGACAAGATTCCAATTTACATTAGGCAGAGCTCCTCGCTAACACTCTTCAAGAGAAACCTTGACGAGTGGATGGGAAACAAAAAGTTTACCCCGGGGATCACTTCAGTGGCTCTGCTGGACAGAGGCACAGGGAACTAAACTAAGGGGGTGGCAAAAGCCAACACATTCTGGCTAGGCTTATAAATGCCTTCGGGCAGATAGCCTAGTACCTACCTATGAACTTATGAACCTATGAACCATATCTCTCAACCTCATAGCACAAGGAACCAGGACAAAGCTTAAAATAATAGGGAGACAAAGGCCCAAAAATAGGGATAGATTTTAAATATTGCTGTTATAAACATAGAACATAGCTAGAATAACAAGCTTTGTGTTAGCATGCATCTTCTGAAGCATATCAAGTTTGAAACACAAATGTGTGTCATTATTTAATGACTTCAATCCTCAGTGATTTGCCCTGAAACCACAAATTTTATAAAGAGTAGACCAAAATATGAGGTAATAATCTGGACATTCTGAAAAAGTGTGGACAGTTGCAAGGTACTGTATGCACCTAACCCGCCCTCTTTGCCATATCTTCAGCCTTTGCCCCTGCAATAGCGTTATGCATAACACCCGGAAACAAACAATTGTGTCACCTTTCCCCAAATTCCTCTCACCATTTTCAGTAATTCAGCTATAGTCAAAAATATTCCCTGCTATCTATTCACCAGCACAACGTCTGGCCTTGCTGCAGCACAATGACTGCCTTATACAGTCACAGATAACATTTTCCCTAACATAGACAAGAAAACAGTTCCAAATCAATGTTCGTTGCCTGAGCAAAAGCATTCAGCCTTGTAGTTCCCAGTCTTCTCTGTAATTATGTCTCATCATCAGGTTTTAGTGTCAAAGTCCTAGGGTGGTTCAGTGCCTTCATTTCCTATAGAAGTTTCAAAGTAAAGACAGCTGCATACAACTCAGCATCAACCCCCAAAACCAATGCAGTACCCAAAGGCTCCATTTTGTCACTATTACAATTCACTGTCAACAAGGCCCCATTTGATATTCTCATCTACCAATCACTTCATGGGCAGATGATTTAATCTAATGATCTAGTCCTTCACCACACACTATGAAAATAGAAACAGGAAAAACCTTATAGGCTTCTTTTCTAACTAGTTACAAAGGAATAACCTGCTCCTCACTGTTAAGAACAGTAAAGCAATTATTTCTGGCAACCAACAAAGGCTTATAACAGTTCTCACAAACTGATAAATAGTACATACTAACCAAAGCACCACAGAATGAACAAATCAATTCCAGTACCTAGGCATCTGGCTTGACCCTTAACTAAACTTTCAACATGATATAAATGTAATAAAAGTCCAAACTAACAGCTTCTTTTCCGGGCCAAAATGATTTCTCACTTTCTTTCATCAGAAGGAAGTAATGTAATGGTTAACGGCATTCTCCTTGCAGAACTGGAATATGGTCTGCCTATTATTTCCATGACCTGAAAAAAATAAATTACAATCTTTGTAAAACTAGATCTGCAGATTTATTACCCTCTCTCTTAAGGGGGAATATCACTGCCATGTAGGAAAAGCCAGTCTCTCAGACACAAAAAAAAAAAAAAAAAAAAAAAAGACCAAAAAGTGTTTCACAAGATAATTCCACACCAGGAACAAATAACTAACAAACACTCACTATCTCACAATGCTAAAAGTGTTTAATGTCGTGTAATTCGCATTCAACACAGTTTACACCGTGTTTACACATTTTACATTGGCCTGATTGGTCTGTATTGGGCTGATCAAATCAACAATCAAAACGGAACACGTTAATAATTAGAACATAATTTAAACTAATTTGTTATTTTTGATTGGCCTGCATTAGCGGTATACCAAAAAAAAAAAAAAAAAAACAAACAAAGCGGGGGGGGGATTTAAACGGCCAGGCGAGACTTCGGGATGTCACAAAAGCCAAAGGGATACATGTAAAATAGAAAGCACAGCTTTTACTTGGTTGTATTTAAACTTCTAAACTTAGACTGAACTCTTTCTTGTTAGTCGACTTACTGTTACAGCCTCCAGGTATCATGTCAGCTCCTTACCTACTATCGGTCCCCCCTTCCTAAACCTTGTAATAAACTACAACACACCACCCATTGCGCCTCTATCTGGCCATAAACCCAGGGAGGCATTGCCTTCTAGGTTAAAAGAACTTTATTCATTTCCCAAATTCAGATCAGAATTTTCATACATCCAAGTGTCATACTGACTCACTTCAAAGCCCATAAGGCAAAACTCCACATAATCAAATATCACAGTCATAGTTGTCTCCATAGTGAGACACACTGATGCACCACTTACTAGGCTGTTCAAAGAGAGAGTCATAGTCAGTTGCCTATTAGGCACAAAGATTCGTCTCATCACACAAGCACTCAAGTCCATGCACCATAAGCACACATATGATACATTCATACTACATATGGCTGTAAATGACTTGAGATGTTCCTTCCTGGACTATATTAAGAGAAATATGATGGAGATCTCAGAATATGTGTCTGACGCTGGTATGAAACTAGCCATGAGCAACATTCTACCATCACCAAGAATGATGCCGTACTGTGAACAAAAGATTATTAATTTCAGCAATCGTCTTAGTTACTGGTGTCACTCTAAGGAGGTACAATGTATGTCAGCTGGGAAGAGATGGTAGACAGTCCAAACTGCTTTGCCAAGGATGGTCTGTACCTCTCCCCTGCATGGTTTTCATACATTAGCTAAATCTCTGTTCACCTTCATCATGCCTTTTTAGGCTACGTCAGTCTTCTAAAGCTTCCAACATAGACAAATAGAATTTGGATAGCATTAATGTATCGCTTGTCAGTGCTAGGAGCCTTTACAAAAAACTTCACTCTTTACGAGCACACCTTACCCTGAAAAACATTGATATATACCTTCACAGAGACCTGGTTCAAGGCCAGTGAATCCACTCCTTCAGTGCATGGTTTCAATGTGTATCACATATTCAGGCCCAGCACATTAGACAATGGCACTAAAGGCAGTGGTGTCTCCATATTTTAAAAATAACATTTCATCTCCAGACTGGTTATATAAGATAAAGACATGAAACATCTCCACATCCAACTTACTATTAACAAAACTTTTATCATATCACAGCTAATTATAGAAGTCCTCTATGTCCTCCTCTGCTGAAACCTCCCACCTAACTAGTATGGAGTCCCTATGTATTAAACTAAACACCATTCTCCTGGGAAACTTCAATTACCACTCCATAAACTGGGAAATTATACATCCTCAGGCATGTATGGCTATGGATTTCTGGATGTAATCAGTACAAACGCAGTTTACCAATTAGTCCACTCCCAAATCAGGGGCAATAAAAATCCTGGATTTGATCCTTACCAATATGGGGCAGCTTAACTCCCCAACAACTGCAGCTTCCTCCCTGGTCAAATCAAACCAAAAGTCAATCCCATTCACCAAACTGTGAATCATCATCCCAAACCTTGGTATTCAGTGATTATGTTAAGACTAGTCTAATAAAACGAGTGATGACCTGGATAAATTAAAAAAAAAAACATTCTGTTTTGATGACCACACTGCTAATGCAGAATCATTCACTGCCATGTTTGGACATGTAAATAGCTGTATAAATGCATCTGTCCTACTCAGAAATAAGTAAAATGACAAATTCAAAAATAAACACCTACAACACAACACAAATATAAATCTAAGATTCAAAAAATACTCTCACTAAACTAAATAAGGACTTCTGAAAACTGATCAAATCAACCAAAGCCAGAAGTAAGGGAAAATAGCCACCCAATGAAGGATAACCACAAAAACTTCTTTAACTATGTTAGAAATTTCAGAAACAATGACCAGCAGTGGTCAGAACTAATAGTAAATAACCCAGCAGATCTAGCCAGTAGCTGATAAATTTAGCTCAAGCTAACCCCCTCTCCCTTCCAATATTCTTAGATCACATACCCAGACATACACCCCCAGTCAAATCATCCAAGAACAAGTTCTCAAGGTGCTACAGTATCTAAGGCCAAGAACACCACATCTATGGGGACAGATAACATACCAGGCTGCCTACTGATCAGCCTGAAATATAACTTGTCTGGTCCCCTACAGAAGCTGTTCAATATCAGCCTCAAAACAGGCTACATGCTGGGTGAAGAGAAGAAAGTAACAGTCATTCCGTGGCACAAAGATGGAGCTTCAGTGGGCCCAGTCATTCCGTTGAACAAAGATGGAGCTTCAGTGGGCCCAGTCATTCCGTTGCACAAAGATGGAGCTTCAGTGGGCCCAGTCATTCCGTTGAACAAAGATGGAGCTTCAGTGGGCCCAGTCATTCCCTTGAACAAAGATGGAGCTTCAGTGGGCCCAGTCATTCCCTTGAACAAAGATGGAGCTTCAGTGGGCCCAGTCATTCCCTTGAACAAAGATGGAGCTTCAGTGGGCCCAGTCATTCCCTTGAACAAAGATGGAGCTTCAGTGGGCCCAGGTAATTACAGACCCATAAGCCTGACCAGTTTCATCTCTAAGGCCATGGAAAGCATAATTATGGAATTAATACATAAGAATATAGGAAACCTACAGACTCTTGACCCAGCCCAGTTCAGATTGGTGAATGGCAGGTACTGCCTACTTAACCTGGTTGGCCTTTTTGAAAAAGTTACTGAGGCAATGGATAAGGACAATGCCATGCATATTGCTTATCTAGACCTCACTAAGGTGTCTGGCACCATCTGACACAATCAGGTATTGTAGATAAACTCTCCCAGCTAAATGTTTATCTCTATCCAACTCATTAGATAGCAAATTTGCTCACAAATAGAATCCAAAAAGTTAGGGTGATCAGCTGTACCTCCTCTAAAAGACCTGTCACTTGCAGTGTACCCCAGGGTTCAGACCTTGGGCCACTCCTCTTTGGCATTTTCTTCTTGAAGGCCAAAGCTATTGTTAAGGTTTGTGGCTGATCATGTTTGCAGAGGATACCAAGATTCTCTAAGAGAGTATGTCCCAAACAAATAGCTGATGTCAAAACCATGAACTAAAACTAAATTCCAACAAGTGTATAAGTGTATCCTTCCGCAAGTATGACTTCTGTTGTAACTATCACATTGACAACAATAACATAGTTAGGGATCTGGGAATCTGTGAAGATAGTGAACTATCCTTTGATCATCACATAGCCAGTGTTGTAATGATGCCCTTTTTCAGTGCACAGCTTATATCTAAAGGCATTACGTCCAGATCCAGGAGTGTAATTGTTCCACTGTACTCGGCAATGATTAGGCCAGTCCCTGAGTATAATGCCCATTTTGGTATGTACCTGTCCAAACGCTTGCCACATCTGTAATGACCACAATGCTTTCTCACAAAACAAAATCAAGGCCCTAAATCATTAAAAATATGCAGACCATCCCAAAGTCTTGTCCTCCTTCTCAGTATCATACAGGCTGCTGACAGGTGACCTCTGTCTTGTCTATAGAGCTTTAACAGACCCTGTTCTGTCAGACCTATTTTACATTCATAAGTCCAATGCTATGTTAGACACCCACTCAAGGGCTTTTGATGTCTTTTGCAAAATACATAAAACATTTTGGAGGGATAGGTTTGTATCACAGAGAATTACATTTCTATGGAACCATCTTCCACTCCACATAAAGCAAACTACTTCTCTTACTCTATTCAAATGTAACTTGGATGAATGGATGGGTAACCCAATATTCACCCTCATGGATAGGGGAAACATTTAACGTCTGAATATATTCTTGTCTGCTCTGTCTCTCAGTTATTTGTATGCACAACATAAGGGCTGAAAACTAACATGGGAATGTAGGGCTGGGCCTCTTAAGATCCTCACAGAACAAAGAAGAGCAAGTATCTATGAACCTATAAATTGAGGAAACATCTATTAAATGAAGATAAACATACCTGTTTTATTAACATTACTATCATTTAAATGTTATCCTATCTTCCTCTCTCTGTCTCTGTCTGTCCTACTCCTGCTCACTATACCAACGTATCTAACAACCTCTTTAAAACTTGATGGCTCTTTGTCTTTCACTCCTATTATACAATGACTGGCCATTTATCTTCAAAAATGAGCACTCTGATTGGTCAGCCCAACCAGTGTGCCAGTTGTAAATTGAGCATACACCAATAGAAAAAATTCCGGTCACCTGGAAATTCTCCTATTAATATATGCTATGGAGATTCAGGTTTTCTTCTCTTAAAAAATAAACTTACATATTCAGACACTTCAGAAGTATGAGAGGGACAGGAAAAAGAAAATGCAAGGATAATAACATACGTTATGCAAAACTAGAGAAACGTACTTGATTATCCTTGTATTTTCTATACCCTGTTTCTCTCGGAAGTCTGAACAGTTCTGGATTTCAGATTTTTTTTTTTATATTAAAAAAAAAAAAAGCAACAGAGATCCTCCTTTCTCCATTGCTTCCTTTCCACAGCACTGATGTACCGGGTAAGTGTGGGAACTAAGTCCCATATGCATGAGCAGTACATCAAGAAAGCCCCATGATTCCAGGGAAAAATGCAGAAGAGCACCATGGCACCATTATACAAGGACATTATTTAAGAAAAGTAAGTAAAACAAAATAGCTGACCAAAAAAGTCACAGCACACAGAGAGTTTAATAGATTGAGCGCTTTTGTTCCAGTAAAGCAGGAAGCTTCTGAGACTTTTATGGACGAATCCTCCTCTGCCATAGATACTGATGTAGAATTAATTATTGATTCTCCTGCTTCTAAAAAGAAGAATTCATTGAACCCTTTATTTTTAGAAGAAGGGCTGATGGTTCCAAGATAAATACTGCTTCTGTAGTGCATAATATTTCTTCTGCCACCCTGTCTTTGGCAGAATTGGAGGCGCTGAACATGGAACTTAGTTTTGTTCCCACTTTTTTAGTGGCAGAAGACATTTTTGTTCAAGATGTCATTTCTTTCTGTAGGAGGTTGAATTTGTTGTATTTTGATAACAAAATGTATTGGATGGTTCACAATATAAATTAAAGAATTCTTCCTTTTCTCCCCTATGAATAAGCATGTTGCAGTTTTTCAACATAATGTACTTAAGGATTTGCATTTTAATTTTCATATAATATGGGTCCTAAGAAAAAT
This sequence comes from Protopterus annectens, assembly GCF_019279795.1. NCBI lineage: Eukaryota > Metazoa > Chordata > Ceratodontiformes > Protopteridae > Protopterus > Protopterus annectens. Next base: position 1,834,604,477 of record NC_056728.1, on the reverse strand, counting down.
ATTTCTTATGTGCAAAAACAAAGCTCACATTCTTTAAAAAAAATCATAAAATTGTGATTAATAGTGCTGATAAAGGTGGATGTCGGCCACGGTGGTGTAGCGGTTAGTGTTGTTGCCTCACAGTAAGAAGTTCTCCATTTCAATTCTCATCTGGAGCTCCTTCTGTGGGGAGTCTCCATGTCCTTTCTGCGGTTGAGTGAGTTTTAAAGACATGCAGGTAGGTGCATGTGTGTGTACATGTGCCTTCTGTGAAGGCTGGTTGCCGGGCTGGCAACATGACAGTGTAAAAACTCCACTACCAATCAATCTGCAGACTGGTGATCTGCTGTGGCAACCCCTAACGGGAGAAGCCGAATAACATTGCTAGTGCTGATAAAGGTGGGGCAGTTGTAGTATGGGATTGGTCTGTTTATTTACAAGAAGCTTACAATCAGTTATTGGATGTTCAATTTTATTAAAAGATGGTTTTGGATCCTAAGTTACAGTTTAAGAAGGATATAGATGCCTTTTTATCATTAGCTTTGGAGGAGGGCATCATTTAAAAAATACAGAATATCATTTGATGGTTTAGGATCAATCTTCACAATATTTCTTCATGCTGCCCAAAGTTCATAAAAATACTACATGTCCCCCGAGCAGGTCTATTGTTTCAGGCCGGGGCTCTTTGACTGATCCACTGTCAGCTTTTTTGACTAAATGCTTGAAGCCATTTTTAGTTGGGGTTATATCCCATATTCAAGATACTACTGAATTTCTTAATATATTGCAGGAAACACAGTTGGAAGCTTCATGGTATATGTGCATATTGGATGTTAAAGCACTATAGACAAATATTTCACACTGGGCTGGTTTATTAGCTATAGAGTTTTGGATGGAAAAGATCCCTTGATACAGCCCTAGGTTTAATACTTCCCTAATTTGTTTAGTTGAACATGTTTTGACCAAGAATGTGTTTTACTATAATGGTGATTGCTTTTTGCCATTAAAAGGCACTGCCATGGGAGTGTCATTTGAGCCTATATATATATATATATATATATATATATATATATATATATATATATATATACATACATATATATATATATATATATATATAGATCTATTTATGGGATATGTGGAAGAACAAATGATGTATGATGCTAGCCAGAATATTTTTTAGAAGAAATAGATATATGGTGTCATTACCTTGATGACTGTTGGATGGTATGGAAATTTGATATCAATTATGTGCAAGAGTTTATAGAATATTTGAATGATAAAAAGTGGAGGCTACAATTTAGTTTAACCTACAATTTATCTCACAATTCTTTTTTGATGTTAATGTTGTTAAAAATAATGATGGCACACTGTCCAGTTCTTTGTTTCAGAAGGAGTTTAATTGCAACTCTTTTTTGGATGTTACCATGCTATTAGAAATATTCCCAAATCCCAATTTTTAAGTGTTAAAAGGATTTACTCCTCTGTTGAAGAGTTAGATAAACATAATATTGAATTGGTAGGAAGACTTCAGTCTAGGGGTTATAAAAATGGATGACATCTATCGGGCACAGAATTTTGCTAACTCTATAGATAGACCTTCTTTGTTACATTATAAAGAGAAGGAAAAGCGGGATACTCCAATATGCAGGATTACTAGCTTTGGAAGCAACACTACAGCTTTTTGTAATTTAATTAATAAACATCGGGGGGCACTTTTGTCTGAAAACAGGTTTGCACAATTGTTATCTACACATTGTAAATTTACACATAGACATGGGAAAACCATTGATAATTAATTAAATCACTTTAAAAAAGCTTTTCGCTTTGATTCTTATGTGCTGTTTTCCTTGTGGACATTGCTCATCTTGCAGGTTTGTTATGAAACTAAAACAATTTTCATCTCCTAATACATCTCGTATATTTGATATGTGTTGTATGAATACTTGTGTGTCTGAATGAGTTATATATTTAGCAGAATGTACTTACTCTGCTTTCTCTATAGGTCAAACGTTTAGACAATTTAAAATTAGGATTTCTGAGCACTTTAGTGATATTAGGAATTGTTGTACATCTAGTGCTTTATGTAAACATACTCTGAAGCATCCTGGTGCTTCATTTAGATTTATTGCTATTGATCAAATTTGCTTTAAGGAGTTGAATAAGCTGGGGTGGCATGAATTGCTTAATAAAAAGGAATGGAGTTGGATTATTAGATCGGGTGCTTTGTTTTCTCCGGGACTCAATGATGTATTATGATTGGTCTTTTTGTAATTGGGGGTGGGGGTGAGTGTATATATATATATATTGCACTGTGAAATTACTTATTTTATTCTTTATTTGGTACTGATGAAGGCCTTTGGCCAAAGCTGGTTTGCCTTGGCTGTTTTTACATGCTTTCTATGTTTTAAACTCTATTTGGAACAAAGAGTTATGTATTGCTGAAGTGGAATGCTGGCCATTTTTTGCTTTTGACCTGTGTTTATAGACTCGCCTATCTAACATGTGTTTGCTCCGGCCAGCCAGATGCCACATGAGAATTTTCCTCAGTGAAATCTTTGGTATAAATCAGACATGTGGCAAATGCATGAATCATATGAACTACACTGATGGCACACAAATTATTAATAATGCTCTGGACACTAACTGACCACCTGGTTGTCCAGCAAGTGCAAACCTTTCCAGTTAAAGTATTGGGGTCCCCAGACCAGGTCAGATACTGAAGCCAACATGTGTGGAATCTATGGCTGCCAGGACCTCAGAGAAATTGGCTATATCATAAAATATACACAGTGTTGTTGCTTTTTTTTCTCTGCTATCCTAGAGAATCAGATATGCTACTCTATATACTGTAACCTAATATTAAGGAAATGGTTTAGGATTTATGAGACTGATACTTGTGATATCCCTAGCAAGCCCCCCTGTAGCTCGGTGAATGGTTCTTGTAGCTAAGATGAATAAGGGCACACAAACCATATTATCCCCAAGAATGACCATTCCATGCATCCCTTTCAGTACTGTTTTTGGGTGACACTTCATCTCTATCCCTTAGAATGTCCTGTCTACATGGAGATTTTCCACGATCTGCTGGTTTGTGAGCTGGTGACATTTCAGTCACTCTCTGTCCCTCCTCCATTTTGTCTGACAGCACAGAGAATTAAGGCTCTGCGCTATTAATGATTTGCTTCCTCTAGTCCAGGCTACAGGATTTGGCTCCTTCGACTTCCATTTGCCGGATGTGTAACTTAACCAGACAATGCTTCTGTGTTGCCCTTGAAAAGTGACGCTTCGGTCCAGTGAGCTTACCTGTTTAATAAATCATTAAAATAAAAAAAAAAACAATAGTATGGATGACCATGATGTGCAACATTGCAGGCACTGACTCTGACAGTGGTTGCTGACATATGCTGCTATGCTACTGTTGCTGATACTTCCAACATTACTCCCAGCATGTACACCATGAATCTTAAAATAGGTATGTGCCATGGTACAGTGTGCCCATTTTATGTATTTCTGAATCAGTGTCATCTTTTACAATGTTCTTGTGGTTTCTTTACATGGCATTCCTGATTTACATGTCATTATGCAATTATTAGCATGTGCTGAATACCACATTTTTTTGACCCTTATGCGACCATGTAATCTGTGTCTTAGAATCATCCACACCCTGCACATAGGCACTACTTACACTAACTTGCACTGTGCAATGAACTGTTTTTCTATGAATCGCAGCCAACATTTTCTGACAGAACTCTACAATAGATCTGATTTTGTAGAGAACTGGCTAGATTGCTCAGCACACACAATTTGCTCAAGCTGAAAGAATAGCTAGGATGAGTGAAAGGGGTGTAGGTGCAAGCTGTTGGAGAGGCGCAATCAGCAATGTGGAAGTAAAGTAACAGCATTGCTGATTAATGGTATTATTCATTAGCAATACTGTAATGTATTTACATAAACAACTAGCTGCAGTTGTTAAAGTAAATGCAGGTAGGTAGATCAGAGCAACTGGAACTTTGGAGGAGTTTTTTTGTTTTAGCTCTTCTAATGTAGTTTGAGGTTCTAGTGCAAAGACGTGCCCAGGGAGCAAATTTCCTCTAGCTATGGTTCTGGCTCAGGCAGCGAGACCCTGCTGCCTCTTGCTCCCATAATGCACTGCCCAAATGGAAGATTCTGTTCTTTCCTAATTCAAAAGACTTTTGTTTGCACACTGATGGCCCCAACATGACATAAGCATGAAGAACTTTGAATATGAGATAAAATCATTATTATTTTAGCCTCTTTGATTATTATTTTAGACATCAGCTTTGTTTTAAGATTCTTCTGATTTTATAACAAATTGTTGCCATAAATTGTCTCTCCTATTAAACAATGTCTCATGCAGTTTTATGACCTTTTTGACAGTCATAGCTTCTCGCATTAAATGATCTTGCAGCAAAAAAATCCCTCTGATAATTAAACACTCTTTTAATTTATTTGGGTATATTACACAACACCCAAAGGTGTTCCTGCTGCAAGGCACAAGACTGACATCAGTCTTTTCCCTACATTAACATACAAGCATCTTTTCCTTTCTCTAGACACATGCTAGAGAGATGCCAGTTGTGCTAACACTCATACCAAATGTGCATGCCCCACTAGTGCGTGGGACATTGATGTTAGTCTACCTGATGTCTGTTTTCCCGGCATCATGCCACCTGACATTTATTGAATGGACATCTGCTCCACAGACACTGGACTTAGCGTCATTGGTAGCAGAAACCCAACCTTATGTCCACATGTAAAGGGTAGCACCCTTCCTCCATTGTTATGGAGGAACTGACTTAGCCTGGCCTCCCTCTGCTTTGTAATGTATGATATTTAACCAAGCCACTGTTCGACTCTTGGCAGGTCCAACAAACCTAAACCACCACCTTCTCCATACCTCCCGAGGTTTACTTTCCCTCAGCCAATGGTTCATTTACCCCCAATTGTCCTGGTGGCCCAATACATCATTCCATAATGGTACCAGACTCTTCTACTTCAGACTCCCCATTTATAAAGAAATAAAACTACAAAAGACAAAGCATTTGGAGCCTCATTAGGACTTAGACTTTTAATAAATTTCTGAAAATGTTGATGAAGAGAAAGGAGCATGATCCTCTACTTCCCCCAAAAGTATCTAAAATTTTGAGAGATTGTGAAATAAATACAGGATGGGGAATGGCCCATCAATGCTATTTCATCAGCACAAATGAAATTCCAAAAGGCCTGCAGGGTAGTGCAGCAGTCTTCTGCTCTGTCAGTGATGAATACCCTGACATACTGACCCCGATACTCAGGAACATGGACTGAATATTCCATTCCTCAAACTAATGTAAATTATGAAAGAGATGATCAAACCAGATTCCTCTCTCACAGCAAGAACCCTGCCCATCAGTCTCTACCTGGCCATCCTTGGTTAGAGAAAATCTATAGAGGTTGGGAAAGTGATAGTTTGCAGGGTTCTTTTAACTGCTGAGAATTATTAGAACAACATATTAGCTATATAGAGCAATAACTTTGGGTCCAAGTAGCAAACAAAGCTTCACTGTTGTGTCTTGATATGACAAGCAATCATTCATTTTCAATAAGCACTACATAAGTAGTACTACTAGACCATTCTCCATTCATTGAGACAATACAGCAGTAGTATGGTACATTGCCACACAGAGAGGTACCCACTCCTATTCCTGCAAGAGAAATGTGAGACAGATCTGTGAGTGGTCATTTAAAACAAGCAAACTGTTTCCTGCAGTACATATTCCAGAGAATGCTATATGCCCTTCTCCCACTTCTACTCAAGATCAGAGACTCCAAGTTAGCATTAATTCTGATCATTCGTTACTGGCCATCACAGATTTTGAGTTACATCCTTCAGGATTTTTTTTCTGCCACCGCCATATCAACTTCTTTATCATAATGATTATTGGAGTAACTTTCTGGCAAAGCAATTCAGATCTCTACTCAGTCAAGCTGTTAGCTTAGTGGCTTCAGTTCAGTTCATTACCAGGTTTGAAGAATTCTCATCTAGAGTAGTTTGTCATTATGTCTTCACAATGGCATCATCTCAGAAAACGTATAGGGACAAAAGGGAAGGATTTTCAATTTATGTATCCACTAGAGACATGGGTCTTATGTTCTTATCTATGATTCTTGTCTTTTCAGTACTTTTGCAGCTCTTCAATGTTTGCTTTATCTTTTCCTCCATCAAAGTTCATTTTTCTGTTATCTCCCACAATAGCTAACAGTCTAAACTATTAGCAAACCTTAATGATGTTTAAGGATTTAATCCGTGATACTTTTTGTTTTGATTCCCAGTTAAATATTTGTTTTTTTTTCTTTTTTCCTGTCCTTCTTTTTTTCTTTCTTTCTTACTTTCTTTCTTTTTATCTTTCCTTGTTTATTTCTATCAGAAAACTACACTGCATCCTTCCCCACCCCTATTCAGGAACACTGCTTTGATATAATCAATGATCTCATCTTGAAAAAATGTTATTTCTAATGGCCTCTACCTCAGCCAGGTAAATCACTGAGCTACTATAGGTTCATAGATTAGTACTAGGCTAACTGCCTATGTGGGCTATTATAAGCCTAACCAATTACCCCATGTCAGAATCAAACCCTGCACCTTGTGTCTGTAAGGTAGCAATTTAACCATTATGCCACCCTTTATTTAATTGTAATCCCTCCATACCATATCTTTCACAGCAGAAGTGTTTTACTGCACACCAACTCTTCCTTTGTGCTTAAGTCAGCTATAGGGACTAACTTAAATCAGTCAGCTAATTTTCAAGTTTCCATTCACAGTACTCTAATCAAGGACAATATCTTCTTTGCTGCGTGTATATGCACAGATTACTCAGCTACTACAGCTACTATGCACAACTGACCAACGCCATAAAAAAGATTATCATTTGTTTGTTTCCATAATTAAAGGGCATGTAACCAAAAAAAGTCACTGAACAAGGTCTATTTAGATGGGTTTCTAATTTATTGTTTCCTGGTGCTGTGTATTATTTAATTATCCATATTTTAAGAATAGCATTTATGCATGAGTTCTCAACATTCAAGTTCATTGAGAGTGTAGGACTCCACCAAGAATGTATCTTGTGTCCGTTAATGTTCATTATTTTCCTTAAAAAGATATCAAGGTACTGCCATGGTTTGGAAGCTCTCTATTTTAGGGATGCAGCTTTGTTATCTAAAAGTGCTATTCAAAATCAAAGTTACTTTATTAATTCAATCTTTCTATCACAGAATAAAATATAAAACATGCTGTACTGACAGTCTTTAAAACAAACTCAATTTTTTGTAACAGCTAAACTCCCAGTGTTATGATGTGTATTAAAATTCACTGGTGCATTTAGAAGTAAATTGTCTTGCAAAAGAGTATTACTGCAGAATATCAACCCAAAATGCAAGCAACTTACAAAGGAAGATGTATCTTAAAACAGTTTAGTTGGCACATTTTAAATGAGTAACTAAGAAGCTATTACAGGGCACATTTCTTATAAAACCAGAATACTCCTGCAGAAGGAAAGATTCATTGTTCCTGCCTTTTCCAATAAACTATAACCTGGAAAATAATATTTTAATCAGATCAGACAGTACTGCAGTACATACCCTTAGAATTCTCCAGTAAGGAAACTCAATACTCATATCAGAGTAGAGAGCACAGAGCTCAGCTGAACCTGCCTGCATTCTACTAATGGACTAACTGAATTTTCATTTGATGTTTACACATACAAATATTTCCATTTGATTATTTTATTTATGTATAATTTGTTTGTCTTATTTTTTATTACAAGACTCATAGAGTCAGGCAGAAAATGAACATTATTTTTTGTGAATATTCTTTAAGATACAAACATGCTAGTTTTAATGGAAAGCAAACCTTTGTTTTCTTGTGTGTGTGTGTGTGTGTGTGTGTGTGTGTGTGTGTGTGTGTGTGTGTGTGTGTGTGTGTGTGTGTGTGTGGTGTCTGTGTGCATGTCTCAACATTTGTTGGGGGTTGGTGGTAAGGTGTTAATGGATGACCTAATAGTAATCACTTGTGAAAGTGGGAAGGAGCTTAGACACCTGCTTAGTCTATCTTGTTTTAAAAATAGTGTTTAAATTCAGCAGTTTACAGTTAATTTCAGAACAAAGACATGAAGCTGCATTCAGATGACTAGCTGACTAAATTTTCTTCAGATGTATTTATAGATACATATCTTTTTGTTTTAAGACTTTTTATTGATTGTGTGTGTGTGTGTGTGTGTGTGTGTGTGTGTGTGTGTGTGTGTGTGTGTGTGTGTGTGTGTGTGTGTGTGTGTGTGTGTGTGTGTGTGTGTGTGTGTGTGTGTGTGTGTGTGTGTGTGTGTGTGTGTGTGTGTGTGTGTGTGTGTTTGAGTGTGTGTATACAAAAAAGAAAAATACAATAGAAAAAAGACACAAAACAAATATTATATAGCATACCAAATCTAATTATTATATAACTAAATAAAGTTGAACATTCTTATATTTTGCAATTAATATTTCCAGATTATTCCAGCATCCAGCTTTCATGTTATTATTTGTATTTCTTAATTCAAAAGGTTTTTTTTCCATTTTTCACATAAAATAACAGCTAGCCCCAAAATTTCTTTAAATTTAGGTATAGCATTATAATTCAAATTTTTGCAATTACTTTCCTGGTTATAGCCAATAAACTACAAAATAAATAATAATGTCTACTCAGTACTATTTCAGGTACTGGTACATTGAGTAATAATGTAGTGCTAACTATTTTACACTTATCAGTTAATTTTAAGAAAATTATTAATATTTTTCTAAATGATTATAAGTTCTTTACAATCCATGAAAATGTGCATCCAATCAGCTTTATCCTGTTCCATACATCTCCATAATCTCTCTTATAAATAAAAATTTTATGAAGTATAATAAATATTCTGTGTATATATGTCTATATAAACTCTTTCCAGTAAGCTAGATGTGGTTTCAACAATAGATCTAAAAATGTTTTTTTTTTCATTATTTATTTTATGGCTTCTACAAATTTCCAATAGTCTATATTCAAAGTTATAACTATTTAATCATTTTGTAAATTCTACATAAATATTCCTTGTAGGAAATACTAGATAAAATCAAATTTATATAATTAGAATTTTTTGGAAAATATTTTGGTTCATAATCACTTAATAAGGTAAAATTATTATTTAATATATTGATTATTAATGAAAATAAAAAAGTATCACATGTATTTAGCATAAATTTATCTTGAACATTTTGTACTAAAATTATCTTCCTATTTTCTATCCAGTCAGACCACATTAGCAAATGAATATGTTTAAGTATTTCAATTTCTTTAAAATTAAATATTTCAAAAAATCCTAAAGTAAATGCTACAGGAAAAGTAACAAAAACACATGTTTTAAATGTAAGATTCTTATGTAAAAGGAGTATAAATTAATAATAATAATACCTTCTAGGCTGGTTCCTCCAAATCTGGCAGCATATGGTCTCATTAAATATTTTTAACCTATTCAAAGAGTTATCCACTATGTATTTGTTAATTATTTGTTCCTCAATAGTTTTTATTGATTAGAATATGAATTACCAAACCACATTATTATGCATCTCTTTACAATGTCAGTTCTGACCAGATTCATTACTCTGTGTAGCAGTTTTATTGAAAATACTCATACATAATGCATCACAAAGTAAGTAAAAGCGCCACAGAAATTAAAAGTAAAATCTTGGAAAACACTGGAAAAGTATTCTTTCCTGTGTAATTAGTGAGAAATTCAACACTCTTAGAAACCTGACCATAAAAGCCACAAGAGGGCACATGGTATGCCTCTTCTAGTCCATTCAAAACTCCTGCATCAACAGTACAAAACATTTTTGGGACATTGTCAGTCAAATTACAGGACTTGAACCATCTAAAAGTCAGCTTGAGGAAGGCAATATCCCTGCAGTCTCAGCTTACCTCTCCCCACTAGTCTTCCTAATATAACTCCTGTGCTTCTGACTGTCCTCCCTCCTAATATGTTCTCATGAAATCCCTAATCAGAACTCTCACTATGCATTCCCTTTTTCTTATTATTCAAAAAATTGACATTGAGGAATATCTTGATGACACACAATCAGACATACCAACAGGTGTAGATGAGTTACTATTCTGGTTTATCACATTATGCAATGAATATATCATTAACCACCCAATGCCAAATCTTTAAAAAAGTAGTTCTCATATAACTGTGATCATTGGTGAGACTAAGAGGGCTTTCAAGTCTTGGTTACAAGAACACATAAGAGATATTAGAAATGGTAGACTTGAAAGTCCTCTAACTCAGCATTTTAAACATTACCATGATTGTAACCCAGAGAGTTTAAAATGAACCAGAGAGTTTAAAATGAACCATTTTAGAGAAAATTAATGAAGAACAAGATAATTGTAATATAAAAAAGAAATTGCTATATAAATAAGTCTTGTTCATTTTAAAATATACAACATTGACCCCTAATGGACTTAACACAGAATACTGTTGGAAATTTTTTGTTTAATTTAGTTAATTGTTTTAATTGTTTAATTGATTGATAGGGAGATTTTTTCTGTGTGTATAATGAAGATGTTTTTGGTATGTTTTTTACTCCTGGAAGGCTTTTTGAAGCCGAGGCGCTAAAGTATATACTTTGCCATTAAAAGTTGGTGACCTGGTTTTTGTACATTGTTTATTTTACTTTACTAGTTTTACCAGTTTTTTTTTTGTTGTTTGTTTATGGTTGGACAGAGTTCTCACATAACTCACTGAGGCCATCCAAAATTGCAATATCCTTTCTCTACATCAACATGGATTTTGGTCAAGCTGCAGTACAATTGCAACCTTATACACCCTCATAGCTGATGTCTTCTAAACACAGACAAAAGTTTGCTAACAGTACTAGCCTTCCTTGATCTAACAAAAGCAAGTGACCTAGTCGACGATGAACTTCTGCTAAACTCTAATACCTGTGTAGGAGTCAGTCACAATGCCATCCCCTGGATCAGAAACTTCCTCAGCAACATATAACTTAAAGTCCTAATTCGGTTTACTAGCTCTCCTTCTTCACCTTTAAGCAAAAATGTACCACAGGGATGATGTTATCCCATCTGCTATCCTCATATTTTTAAGTCAACTCCCCATCGAATTTGCACAAATCAAAGGCATTCTTTATGCATTCGGCATGGGCATATTTAGGGCAAACTCTTCATCATCGACTATAAAAAAAAGAATTGGAGGAGGACCTTTCCTTCCCATCAAAATGAATACACACGCAAAAAAATTCAATGATGTTTGGGACTAAAAAATTCACAACCACCATCAAACAACAGACTATTCAATGCACACACCCAGATCTCATAGAATCAACCTAATACTTCAAATACATAGGGATCTGGCTAGAGACTAGTTCAAAATGTAAACTTCTCTCACCATGTATGTATAACTAATTCAAAAATTAACTCCTGCTGTTTTGGTCAAAGACCATTTCACACTTCCTTTTCCAAGAGAGTAGAGCAGCTATTTGTAAAAGAGTTTTGTTGACATAACTCATGTATAGCTTACAAGTCACAGGCAATGCTTCCAAGAAAAAAAATTATTCCCTCCAGCCCTCAGCTAAAAATATCAGTAGAGTCATCCCCTTTGTCTTGCATAGAGTACATTGCTGCAGTGCCTTTACCAAAGCAAAATGCTTACCAGCAAAATAAAGATATACTCTGCTTCTTGTATTTCTCATCTTTAAATTTCTTAATCTAGAGACCTTTTCCTTTATCTCCACCTTATTAACCAACTAGAATACTATAATGTGATGACCAAAACCCTTTCCCTGTATACCCCAAGGAATAAAAACGACAATACTAACCCCATTTTACCAGTAATGGTCTCCTGCATATGGGAATCCCTTCCATTAAAACTGTGGTCAATCTCCTCCTTCCAAATATTTCATAATCAACTAAATAATCCTACAAAATGAAGCCACTTGCAAAGGCTACAAGAAAAGGTGCATAAATGCAGGTACATATCACTTTGTACTCTCCTCACAGTAATATCTTCACTCATTTCCTAATCAGTAGAATCTTCCTGTTGATCACTCTCTTCTCTTATGTTTTCCTTGCTATTAACACTAGCCAATCTTCTTTTATTCCCACCCTTGAATACATTCTTCTCTCCCTCCTCTCCCACCTTCTAAGTTATATACATTGTAAATAATATTCTTTTCAAAGATGGATACTGATACTATTCATGTTTAGAAACTTGGCTATTTAGTCATTTCTGTTAATCTATGTATAGCAACCACGGATAACGTATGCTTCTGCAAATTATGTGTTTCTGTTACACACCTTCAACTATTGTGCATTCATATCTATCTAGGCTGAGCCTGAAAATGGTTCACTTAGATACGTTTTTGAGGGAGTGGTCAAAGAGATAAAAATTAAAAACACTACTAAGACCGTACCAAAGATGCCACAATAAGTCTGCAACCACTATTTCGAAGTGTCACAGTCTACATCAGTGGTAGCACATGACTTCAAAGCAACAGGGATCTGCAAGAAGCAATTGAATAAGTGGAGATAATTCAGAAGAGGTAAGGCTGTATTATAGTAGGTCAATAACCTTGAACATTACCTGTGATCAGACAACAGATATGGTCATTTATTCACTTCCATCCCACAGACTGCCTCAGTACCCACCTTTTATGGCCACTTTGTTAACTATATACACATCAGATGTCCAAGTGCACTTAACAAGGTCAGCCTTAGGTGAAACAGAGTCCAAGACAAAGGACTCCATTCTTCACCATTACACAGTGGTCCCTCCTGCACCTCCTCATTACCTCTCCCCTGCACTTCCTCCCAATCTGGCACCACGCCATCCAGGTAGATGATTTCTTTCTCATTTTTTAACACTTAGCCTAACGTTTTACCTTTTTCCTCAATCATTTTAATATCCCATAACTGGCCAAAACTCCTCTGCAATAAGTGTGGAGGAAGTAAGTAAATTGTGCTAGAGTCCAAGTCATAGAATTCTAGATGGTCTGAAGTGTATCTTAAAGATTTTTTTTTAAATCCTTTTGATCCTATGATGGCCTGAACAAAATCATGAATAAGGAAAGAAATTATTTCTTAGTGTTTCTTTAAAGAAAATCTAAGTTGTGCCCAAAACTAAATGTTCAATGCTAACAAAATAGTAGTTGCCAATTAACTGAGATGACTAGCACTTGAAAGGCTATATAAATCCTATTTGGGAATAGTGCCTACATCTCTACTACCCAAGGAAGATAGCTACTTTCTGAATGTCCATCTGGTATTAGATTAGGATGAAAGAAAAAACACAAATAGCCACACTAGGGTTGTCATGTTTTTATATGTACAAAATAGGACATTTTTGACATTGAAATGTGAGACTTTCCAGGACAAACCATACTCACGTCCACATCTATTGCAGAGGACTGAATTTTTTTAAAAGCGCACATGTAGAATTTGAGCTATTTCTCTTGTTTCGTTTTATATCACATTAAGGTATTTCAGATACAAAAATATGTATATTGCAATTATTAGTGGAAACACAGGAAATATTTGTTTTTTTTGAAAATGCTAGGAATTTTTCCATTTTTCATGTTTTTTTTTTTTTGGAGGATGCAACTGCTCAAATAAAAATGGTCCTGCTAAAAGTGGGTCAAGTGGTAACTCTAAGCCACAGGCATTCATTATACAGATGAGAGCATCTGATACACTGCATAGAGACTGGGAGTATATGCAGACTCCACACAGATGAAATCTGAGCTAAATATTTAACCAGAGAATCAAGCGCTGTGAGACAGCAATGCTACTATCTGCATCCCTGTGTCAGTGATCACTTGCTGTCATACACATCCTGACCAGACCACCACAGTGTCAGTCATTTTTTGTGTACAGTGCTGATGTCTGTGATGAAAAGTGAAAAAAAAGTCTAACTTGCTGCTTTAGCATACACTGCGATCCCTCTTCATCACATACAACACCTAGAAATGTCAACCGCAACCACTTTATTAACTGTGCACACTTCTTATGTCTGGTGTAAGAAAAATAGCCAAGGAAAAGTATGCTAGCTAGCTTTACAGAAAGGCATTTGCATTTACCAGCAGTCAAGCAAAACCTAAAAATAATGGGGAACAAAGGACAAAAATCAGGGACCAGTAGAGCCCCTATATACTTAGAAAGTTGCTAGAATAACAGGCTTTGCATTATCATGCTTTTTCTCAGGGCTATAAAGTTTAAAACTTAAACTCCTCCTTGCATTGTCAGAAAAAAAACACAAATGTTACAAAAAACAGACCTAAATATGAATAAAAATTGTAGACATTTGAAAGATTAGGTACATTTGGGAGTATCTGTGCCTCCCACATATACATGTATTATACACACAAACACACACACATACACACACACACACACACACACACACACATATACACACACACACACACACAAAACACACACACACACACACACACACACACACACACACACACACACACACACACACACACACACACATGACAATCAGTTACAGCCACTGATGTGAATACATACCTCAGTACTTTAAATGTAATCAAATGAATAAAGAAATACATTAACTGCCACACATGAATTTATCTTATGAGCTTACTACTGTCAGAATACAGTATAAAACCCACTGCAACAATCCCACCCACCCACCTATCTACCTCTTAGTTCAAGATTCAAGGAAAAAAATAACGGGAGATGAAGAACCAAAATTAGGGAGAGATATTGCCTTTATTTATTTAGAAAATTGCTGGAATAGCAGGTTTGACAATAGCACTTTTTTTTCCTGAATGCAGTTATGCCTAAAACTGAAACATATGTCGAGTCATTTCACTCCACACTAATTTACCTGAAAAAAAAAAAAGAAGGAAACACACCAACATATGTGAAATCAAGGACAGCTCAGAGTATTGATACCACCACAAATAAACACATGCAGTCATACTCACTTACACACTTGAATAAAAAAAAATACATTCCTACTTTCTGGGTAAGTCACACAAACAGTACAATAAATAAGTAAGTAAGACAAGTAAGTTATTAAGTATAAAGTAAATGGATAAACTTGCTCCCATGCTCGATGTTCAACTCTTTACACTAATATGACTTTCAAACAGCTGCCTCTGTCACCTGAGGCAACCTTGGCCAATAAAACAGCTCCTTGCTGCTTGATACTGTAGCACGGGGAGCCCCTTATTAAGTGACGTTTCTGCGCTCTGCATACCTGCCTAGATTACATATAATGCCGGGCTGTTTTGAAAACAGCTTGGGTTACAGAGTCAGCTAATTTCGGCTCTTGTTTTCTTTTTTTGTTCCTGAAACTGTGCTTGAAACTCCACCCATATGCAGTAGCATGCAGGAGTTCCAAGGTTTGCCAAGCAAAATTAAATAAATTAAAAATATATAACATTTTTAATATATAATAATAATAATAATAATAATAAAAATCAACTTTATTTTTTTTTTTGGGGGGGGGGGTGCAGCCCAGCAGTCAGTACCACTGGCCGCCACTGGTCTACTGCATCAAATGTGTCTGAGAAATCCAGGAAGACCAACTCAGAATACTGGCACTGATCTCTAGCCAAGTAGATGATCGTCAAGAACCCTCACAAGAGCCATCGCAGTGCTATGGTGGGTGCACAAACCTGACTGAAAAGGGTCCATGAGGCTACCATTTGGTAATTTTTAAGTGTCTTATAGATAACTTTCTCACTAACTTTCCCAAAAAAACAAGGTTAGAGCTCAGGGAGTAGTTGATGAAACTGACAAACTCCAAGGACAGATGGGAAAGCATTCATCTTAATTATGGATAACAGACCAAAAACCAGTAAAGACCATGTTCACTATCTTCAAAAACTCAAAGTCCAAACAACCATAAAGGAAAGAAAGATGGTAACTGAGCCAAGCACACTTCACAGGTGAATTAAAAAAAGAAATGCAACATTGCAGATCATGTCACTAGACATTCACCTCAAAGTACAAAAAATTGTTGGGAAGTATGATTAATTATCAGAAAAATATGCAAATATGGTAGCAGGATGTGCAGTTCTGAGGACAAACACACTGGCCAAGATACAGGAAGAAATTACAAAGGATACCCTAATCCACAAGGTGAAGCAGTTCTGTGTCTGATAAATGGCATAGAACGGATAACACTGATCTAGATACCTTCAGACTCCAAGAAACATAGATGATGTGAAGATGACATCACCACTCCAGCATCAGGAAAGTACAATCTTATAGGTAAAATGATGGTTATTCCTGCTTCTATACAAAAGATAGCCAAAGAACTAGCACATTTGGCTCATCTGATGTAGGCTCCCCTAGGAGAGACGAAAGCGCTTAATGTTTGGAGTATTTTTAATAAAGGAAGAATCGTTCAGCAGCCTGGGTGCTTTTTTATCTTTTACTTGTTGGTTCATTGCTTTGTACACCTTTTGTGATTATAAATAACAGGCACACCTTGATCACAAACGGCTCATACTACTGGCTACTGGGGTCCCCCATAAAAATGTTTAGAACATTTTCTACATGTTTTAACTTAAAAAAAAGCGAGCTGACTTTCCCAATTTAGGCCTCATAGCTCCTAAAAAGTGTATTATTGCATTGTACAGAGTTCCAATTTCTGTTTAAAAAATGCTTACTCAGCTTGTCCATTTCCTAAAACCCCAGTATTTATTCATAAGCTCTAACAGAGAATAGGATGATTATACCTTCTCACAGGGATTTCTGCAATTTTTGGAAGGCAGCTATGGCACCTTAGTGAGAAGGAGCTGAGCTGCTAGAAGAAGCAGTAAACAGCCATTTCCCACGGGCTATGGCTGCATCACATGACTGGTGCCTGATGTAGTCTAAGTGGCTAAAGTGAAAGTAAGATGCAACTTTCAGGGAGCAACATGTATGTGTGGAAAAAACTTTTGTTTTTTTTACAGACCAATCTGTATGCACAGGGACAAACTTAGTTCTTTTTTCTTAGTTAAATAATACTCTCCTGGTCTGCTGAGATGTTTTATTCTAAGGTGTTTAATGGTATAACTGCCAACCAGCCTGTAGGGAGGTGAGTCATGATAATTTTGCATCTGCACAGTTTAGGCATTCAACAAGTGTGAATGAAACTGTAATTCTTGCATTATGAAATACTGTTTCCTTCCAATTATAAATAAGCAGCATATCTCATATTGTTTGGCAGTTAAATGGAATGAACTTAAAATCCAAAACCTTTTTTCTCTCCTAGTGATTACTGTTTTTTTAGGACACAATACAATCAGTCATATGAGAAATATAAAACATGGAGTTAGGGGTTGCATTTAAAATATCTGTATTCTTTTTTTTTTGGGGGGGGGGGTTATTGTGCAGGGTACTCACGTTTTTTAAGACTTTTTGTGATATTTTACATTTTTTGGAGTAGCCAAGTGTTTTCCAGACACTTTTTTGTGGGGTTGGGGGGGTTAGATCATTGGGTGATGTATTGAAGCAATTACATGCTTATATTTATGAATATTAAATGAGATGACACCATCTCCAGGATTTTTTTCTTAAACGTTTGTGCGTGTGTGTGTGTGTGTGTGTGTGTGTGTGTGTGTGTGTGTGTGTGTGTGTGTGTGTGTGTGTGTGTGTGTATGGGTAACAGTAGCCATTCAAAATGCTGGGACTCAGACTACCAAGTCCTAAAATATAGAGTCCAAATGAATGAAAATCCAGACTTAGATATACAGTAAGTCTGAGTTTGCCCTTTCTCAGAATGTTCCCTTATCTCTGAGATATATTGAGCTCAGAACTGGCATATATAATTTGGGGGGACTTTCCCTCTCCAAAAAAGAAGTTTAAAGGAAAGGTTGATGTTTGATATTCATTCTTCTCCTGTATTTTCATTTTTTTTCAGACTCTGCAATCTGAATCTCGACATTTCAGTAGGGAGCTGTGGGTTACACTGTAGGTGTCTGATACCAATGTATTGAAATACACTACTATTATTCACATATATAAATGTTTATTTATTTATTCATTCATTCATTTAATCAAAGCCAAATGTCTAAGGTATGCAGTGGCAATAAAGTAACTTTAAACTGGCAAGCATATGTGTGTATGCATTCCATCCATCTGTCATTTGCTGAAGTTCCTGTTCCAAGTCTGTTTGTAATGCCACATTGTCTGCATACAGCAGCTTTGTTGATCTGTCTAGTCATGTAATAACCTGGATTACCGTGGTTCAATATTTAAATTACTGCCTCAGCTCCATATGCCAAGGTTCAAACGTAATGTCTAATTACTATTTTATGGAGTTTTTATGCACTCATCATTTGTTCTTCTTTTCTACATACTGTGTTTCTCTCCCAAATGCCAAAAATACGTTGACTGAAGTGGTTGCTATAACCTATCGCTGTATTTATTGCTATTGTATTGCATTTATCAAAACCCTTTCTGAAAAAGTTTTGAAATGGCCGATTCTCTTAACTATGTAAAGTATAAATAAATTAAAAAGAAAATCTCATATTGCCAATATATCTATATCTATACCTATCCATCTATACGTATGTGTGTGTGTGTGTGTGTGTGTGTGTGTGTGTGTGTGTGTGTGTGTGTGTGTGTGTGTGTGTGAGATTATTATCATAAAAGATTGAAAATACAAAGGAGCATACATGAAATGAGAAAAAAAAGAGAGAGAGAATGCAAAAAAAAATGAAATGCTATTAAAAATGAATCGCAAACATTAAATCCTTCTTTCCCACTAAAAGGCCCTATGTCAGAAAACTCAAGTACATAACGCAGATCAAACATGGTATGAATAGTGCTACTGTTAGTAAAAGGGTTTTCAGTAATGTAATGTGTAGGACTAGGTTAGGGTCGGTGTAGGATTAACACACAGGAGAAAGGGAAGGCAGGGGGTTTCTGCCTAGTAACTAATAATAATGTATAAGCCTAAGAAGATACTGTAGACAAAAATAAACCACTGCATAATTACACATGAATATTGAAATAGAAACAAAGCACAAATAATTACCATAAAACTCAAAATAAATAAAAGCAGCATATATACCACCAGTTAAACCAGCATGAGAAAACTTATTGGGATGGGGGAGAGAGCATTACTGACATATACAGTTGCCTTTCAGTTCTTGAAAGATGCCACCAATGCATACCTCTCAACCTCTTTGCACAAGAAATCTGAACTAAGCAAAGTAATGGGGGGAGGGGCATAAGTCCAAAAATAGGGATAGATTTTAAATGTTGCTCTTATAAACATATAAAGTCGCTACAATAATAGGCTTTGCATTGGCATACATTTTCTGAAGGATATGAAGTCTGAAACTCAAATGTATGTCATTTACTGATTCCAATCCTCAATGGTGTTCCTGGAAACCACAAACTGTATGAGCAAAGTAAGAGACAAAAAAATCTGGACATTCTTTGAAAATCTGGATAGTTGAAAGGTATGCACCAAAACAATTACCATTGTGAATATTTTTAGGGTGCAATAAGCATACTATCAGCTAAACAACTTAAGAAAAATGATGTAGGGGCAGAAAGCAGTATTACTTGCATATATGTGTCTTTCTGTTCATAGAGTTGCCACCAAATGATTACTTTTGTGAATAATTTTGAGGTTGTGTGACCTGGAATACAATATCCATGCTTGTGAAACACTGTGCTAGTGTTATGTAAATCTTCTCATCTGGAGTGATTCACCTGCCTGAATTCACTTGAGATGTTTATAGTGTTAACCTTGTTTACAAACTGGACCATGCAACAGCACACTGACATTGACAGAAGGGTGCTTTAAATGACTACTCTGAAAATTTCATAACAAAATAATCCTGCACAGCAACCAATTAGTAAAAATAGGTGGGAGAGTTATTTTACATTAAAATATACTAGAAAATAAAGCATGTGGCCCATCTAATTACTAAAGGGTTTGCATCTAGAAATAAAGAGGTTATAGTGCCCCTCTAATCGTCACTCATTAGACCCATCATAGAGTACAATGCCCCATTTGGGATGTACCTCACAAGACACTTCCAATAGCTGGAAAGACCACAAAAGTACCTCACCAAGAGGATGACTGGCCTCAAACATATGTCCTATGCAGCCCGACTGAAAAAACTCCGGCTGTACTCAGTGGCATATCGCTTACTCAGAGGTGATCTCTGCCTGACTTACAAAGCCATGTCTAACTCAGAATTCATGGACATGCTGCACATAAAGAAATCCAAATCACTGCGAGCCACGTGCTCTAGTGAGCTAAACCTCACCACAACAATAAATAGAACATACTGGAGGGAGAGATTCCTGTCACAGAGACTCCCCATGCTTTGGAACAAAATTCCAAATTACATCAGGCAGAGCCCATCACTAATACTCTTCAAGAGAAACCTTGACCAGTGGATGGGTAACTGAAAATACACCCCTGGGATCACTTCATTGGCTCTGCTTGACAGAGGATCAGTTAATTAATCAATGGGGTGGCAAAAGCCGACACACTCTGGCTAGGCTTATAAATGCCCTCAG
Organism: Protopterus annectens; assembly: GCF_019279795.1. Classification (NCBI taxonomy): domain Eukaryota; kingdom Metazoa; phylum Chordata; order Ceratodontiformes; family Protopteridae; genus Protopterus; species Protopterus annectens. The sequence continues at coordinate 1,834,583,905 of NC_056728.1, read as the reverse complement.
GCAGATAGCCTAGTACCTACCTATGAACCTATGAACCTATATAATTATCGTATATAAATTCCTAATTGCAAAACCTATACTGCAAAAAATGCATGTACCCGTTTTACATGTATATAAGGCATTTGTGAGTGTGCATGATACAAACAGTACTGCAAACCCAGGGATTGTCATGTACTTGCCCTTTTGGCATGCATCTCACATTACCTCTTAGCATATTCAGTATCTGGAACATAGACACACACACACACACACACACACATACACACACACACACACACACACACACACACACACACACACACACACACACACACACACACACACACACACACACACACACACACACACACACACTGCTCACCCTGTTCACTGGCCCACTTCTCTCCTGTATAAACAGAGAGGGACAGGAGGGTCATTTGGCCCAGACCACAAAATTATGCTTCCATGCAAAGACTAGGATCACATGGGTATTGCTGCTGCTAAATGCAGCTAGTCATGAATCATGCAACCAGACCCAAGACATTTATCTTTGTCTTCACACAGCCACAAAAGTTCTCAGTATCCTACATCCCCATTACAAATTGATTTAAATACCATTTGTTTGAAGCTAAATGACAGTACAAATAAAAATAACAAACTTACACTAACAACAATGCAAATAAACCCACCTAACCACCAGTAAATAGTTATTCTCTGCACTTTACCCACATATTCATTCTACGATTAAATTGCTATTATGGTATCTACTACAAATATTAATCAGCTGAAAACTGCTCTTCTACAAATATTGGTAATGCTTTTTACTGCACTGCTAATTTTGGACAATCTCCTCCTAACTATAATACCAGCTAACAATCCAACTCAAAACTATAATAAAACATGCATGATCTGAGCACATCCCTACTGCCACTGACATTCAAGATACCACATTTTATACTAACCAACCTCAAAAGGAAGCACATAATAACTAAGAAGCATATGAAATAATCCACAATAACCAACGTAACCTCAGAATAATTACCCTTCTCTTACTATTCCCAAGAGACTTCCACTGTAATCCTCATCCATTACACCAAGTCAAAATTCTGCACGTTATCTCCCAAACATATTCCTACCAAAGACACATAAGAAGCCTTAATTGTGTGAGGCATCAACAATAAATCAGAGTAGCTACAGCTATGACTATCACAACAAAATATAGATATACTTACCCTCACTGAAACTTGGCTAAATTCTCACTCAACCACACTACACACCAACTTTCCCAACTATAACACTATACTCATGGATAGACCTAGAATCCTGACAACGTAAAGTTGCATACCACTGACAAAATATAGCATAGATTACAAAATCACTGCCATCTCCTCATCTACTGATCAATAGATGCATGACTTCATTCAACGAAGAAATGAAACACTAACCTTAACCATAGTATATTACCCCCTAGTCCCCAATGTAACTTTCACAAGCATCTTGAAATCCTACTAATTCATGCCCATAACAAAAAACACCTTCTCCTCATTGGTAAACTGAACAGCAGCTTGCCACCCACACTAGGCATGATCTAAACCATTTTCTCACTAATCTTGGCTTATGTCAACTAATCAAAGAACCAGCTAGGCCAACTACAACAAAGAATAACAAGGTTCTCCTAGACATCCTGATTACAGAGTAGAAATCAAAAGTAACAATTCCAATTGTCTGCCCTCCTAACACTAGTGACTACACTGCAACTTTTTCACATATTCATAAAAGAAAACCCAAGCCTCCTCCCATCCTATACCTTATCCAAGGCAACACCTCAGCTGACACACAAAATGCAGAAACACCATTAACAATGTTAACTGGCCTGATTGCTACCCTATCATTAGTGTCAACAAGTCAGCATTCTTATTAACTACAGCTCTTGTCAGCATACAAAACTAAGTTTATTGCTATAATGTAAGACTTCATAAAATATCATATCTACTAGGGATTATACTTAACCTACGACATTTTCTCAAACTAAGAGATTCATCTTGGAAAATCTGGAAGCATACACTGTCTCTCCTTGGCCATGATAAGAGATGGTTATGACTGGGTCTCTGATCACAACCAGCTTGTTATGTGTTTAAGATAAATTTCATCTTGAGAGTGGATGAAAGCAAAGCTCAAGTTGCATTTTGACATTTCTGTCAAAAACACATAAAAGTGAGTTGTGATTGGAAAGACCTGATTGTAACTCTTTGCAATAGATGGAAATTTATCTGTTCCATGTACTATCAATTATGGAAAAAAAGTGTAAGACCATGACTTGTTTTATTCCTTCAAAAACCATAAAACACTTATCACAGCCACACAGACTACAAGTATAAGTGAAGCACCCTTCTGATGAAAAAATGGCTTTAAAAACTGCTTGACACTTAACTCCACCAAATTTTATTGTGACAGAGAAGCATATAACAGTTTTTTAAGCCATGAAAATGCTTCAGAGATTTTCTGTGGTAGCTGATGGTATGCTGTAATGTGAAACTAGAGCTTAACAACGCTTTACATCAGAAAGGTGTTCAACATAGTTATCTTTTCCATTTGTGCACTACATATATATTACTGTATGCAACCAAGCTCAAAAAAGCAGTCAGATGGAATAAATCTACTTATCTATGCAACAGGTAATCTTCCACTTTCAAAAAAACCCAGACAGTTCTAGAATGAAGTTCCAGATATCCCTCTATAACACTGTATTCCATGAGCAGTTGTACTTCAGATTGTGAAGGCTTATTCAGTAGACCAAGAAGACAATGGTAAGTTCTTTATTTTTTTTTTCTGTCAGTTACCCATTTTGTCTGTATGGCCACACACTAATGATGTCCTAGAAGATGCTCACCTGGATTTTATGTAAAGTATCAAAGCATTCTGGGTAACAAACTCAAGTTGCTTCTGCAGAATTTAAGCCATTTCAAAACCGCAGCACCTCGTACAGTCAATGTCAAAATAAGGCACTTTCCTTGCAATATCTAGTTGACGGCAGGGGCGGCTCGTGGCATCGGACTGCCAGACTGCAGCCCCCTCAACTAAAAAGAATAAAGTGTCAAGAACTTCAAGAAGTGTTTAAAAAAAAAATACCTAATACCTTTTTTTTTTATAAACAAACTTCCGAGTCCGCGACTCGGAAGTATGCGCATGCGCAGTGCGCACTTTAACCGCCTCGGGCTGCGGCGGTTTTAAACATCTTTTTTTTTTTGTTTTGATTGCAGCCCGGAGGGGTAATGAAGGCATCATTGTGATGCCCAGAAGTCTATGCGGTTCCAAACCGCATAGAATTAGAAGGGGCTCGGACTGCGACGTCCGCAGGCACGTCATGACGTGCTTGCTAAGTTGATGGGATAAATGCTGTTGATTGGTTGTCGCTCTCTTCCCGGGCTTTATGTGCTGGGAAAAGAGCGAGAATCAGTCAGTTCAGTTGTTAGCTTCGAGCTTCAGCTTTCCTTGCTTTGTGGATTGTTTTGTGATCTTTTTACTTTTTTTTTTGTGAATAATTTTTATTTGTTTTGTTTTAGCGTTGGATTTGGAATCGGATTTTACGTTTTTATTTTGGGTGGATTTTGTCAGCTGTGCTGCAGCCTGTGCTAGAGAATGAAGGAAGAACAGAAGAACAAGAAGAAAGAAGAAGAAAGAAGAAGAAAAGTACAGAGTGAAGGTGCAGAATTAAGTAAGTAACAACTTAGGGTTGCCACCTTTTCAAATGCCCAAAGTGGGACATTTTTGGTACAAACATCAGATTTTGCAGGGCGAAACATACCCATGGCCAGTAAAAAGGACAGAACATCAGTTTTGTAGCATTTTAGTTGCTTATTATGTTTCTTACAACATTTAGATGTTTCAGATACAGAATAACTGTTTTATGCAACTATTACATAAAATATAGGAAATAATTTTGTCCTAAAATCTCAGGACATTTGCCATTTTGTCAATGTTTTTGCAGGACACAACTGCCCAAAGAGGGACTGTCCCTAGCAAAGTGGGACAGGTGGTAACCCTATAACAACTACACTCCAGAACTGTACAAAGGCATAATTCTGTAGTTGTGGGCTGATAGAAGCACTGATATTGAGGAATGAATGATACTCATAAGAAAACAATTGTAACAGCCTGTGAGCATTTTTATTGTAATATTTAATGTCATTAGGATATTCACTACTCCATTTCAACATTTTTCTTATTCTTTTTTTTACTTCTTCAGAGATTGTGCATATTTACTGATAATGGTGGACTGTAGAATTGTGCATATTTACTGATAATGGTGGACTGTAGAATTGTGCATATTTACTGATAATGGTGGACTGTGGAAGTCTGAGTAGACTTTTATGATAAATGTTCTGAACTGGGCAGTTTTGCCATTATGGGTGCATGCATTATGTTTCATTGCTTACTGGAAAAATGTTCAAAACAAATTTAAAACACCCTCTAACAACTGTACTGTATTGTACAAGGAATATAATTTAGTACAATGAGGAAGGTGTATCAAAGAGCACACGTATGTTTCATATGCAAGGGGCCTATGATTTGAAAACAGCTCAAAATTAATCTTTATCTGCCACTGACAAAATGTATTTTCTTTGAATGTGGGTTTCAATGCTGTTTCAATGAATGTGAGTTTCAAGGGCAGAGAAGTTTTAATGCTAAGTTTTCATTGTGAGACTGCATTGCTTTGTTTAGCAGATGACTTAGTGTTTGTGCTGTAAAATACAAAATAAAACTTTCAAATGAAGTCCAACTCATCATAGAAGTAAAGCAGTATGCACATTAGTGTTTATGGTAAATGGAGTGAAATAGCCAAGTAATGGTTCATTGAATGGCTGCAGAGGATCCATTCAACCATGATTTTGTCAGGGGAAGGGCAGCAAACTCAGACAGGCCCAGCTGAACTATACCTCCCAACTGTCCAGATTTTCAAAGAATGAATAGATTTTTGCTTCTTATTTTTGGTTTGTTCTTCATAACATTTGTAGTTTTCTGGCAAATCATTTAGGAATTAACTAGTCACTAAATAATGATACACTGAGTTTCAGACTTCATAACCTTCAGAAAAATGCATGCTAAAGTAAGAACTGTTATTCTATCAACTGTCTCAATTTATACAAGAGCAACTTTAGTACTGTTTATATGTTCCCCCAATATATTTTGCCTTGTTCAGATTTACTGCATTAACAGGTTGATAGGTATATGCAAATACATTGCTTTATAGAATTAGGCATAGCCAACCTCTCAACTGTCCCTGATTTTGGCTCAAAATGTCGCTCTTCCCCCTAATAATCCCTCCGCAAAATAGCAATTTTGGAAGAAAACATGGCAGGTTTACAATTAAGAAATAACTGTAATAATCAAAGTTATAGATTACTTGAAATGAATGTAGATTCTTTTATTTTGTCAGCTGCTCAAGTTAGCAGTACTAATATTAAAGTGTCCCTTCTTTGACAAGTTCCCAGCTGTATTGTGTGCCTATTTTATATTTTTGCATCACATTTTTGGTCCATTTTTCATAAAATTGTGTTTTTTGGCAAATTAGTGACAAATAATTAAAGACTGAAGTTAGAAAATAATGACAGACATTTGAGTTTCAGATTTTAAACCCTTCAGAAAATTCATACTAATGCAAGACCTATTCTATTATGTTTCTAAGTTTATTAGAGCAATATTTAAAAATTGTCCTTATTTTTGGGCCTTTGTCCCACTTCTGTGTATGGCTTTGTCCAGATTTCTTGCTCTGAGGATGAGACGTATGACAAATGTGTCAGGGCCATCACAGTCAGCCAGAGACATTTCAAATTGTCACATACTTGTTGCACCCCACTCCCTCATGTAGTGACTCTGGATGTGTCCAAGCAAGGCAAGGAGTAGTTATGCAGTGTAAATGTGCAGTGTGCCCCCCCCCCCCATCCAAGGTAGACACAAGTACTACAGTGGCTTTTCATCTGTCCTTGATTTTGCAGAACGGTCTGGTTTCTGTCATATTTTTGTACTGTTGATTTATGCTTATTACTCAGATTTATGCTTATTACTCAGAAAGTGCCTGTTGCTCTGTGTTTAAGCAGCAATGCTTTAATGACCATACGGTAAGCTTGTCTGAGATCGTAAGGTGCAAGTAAGCTTTAATAAGCATACTGTTAAAGAATTGCCAACATTGAAAGCCTTTCTGTTGTTGCCATGCAGAGAATACTTAACCAGATGATGTATAAGCCTTGGGTATTAAAGGACAGGATTCCATTATTTTAAAAAGCTCATTACACTTGTTGGAGACTTCCAGTCATCTCTACAGACTTTACCCGTAAACTAAACAGAATGCCAATCATGTGTGGTCCATAACCTGTACAGTAATCCTTTAAGCAATGTATCTTGAGCTTGTTTCTTGTTTGCTTTTCATTTTTTACTTTGATCATGTTTTCCCCATGAAACAAATAGATAGTTGTCAGGCAGCAGGTCTTTTTTGGATAAGAAACATTTTTACAAGTGGGGGCATCACAGAGATTTCTACTTTCAGCATGTTACTTGGTACTTTAATAAAGCTGAATATAGATTATAATTAGAACTGCAGTGCAAGGAGAAGTGGTTTGAGTTAAGTGCTTCTTGTTTTTCTTATACTTGATTTTGACTGGCATTCCAGTAATATATTTAAAAAGTAATTTATTTTTTCATGCCTCACAACCTTTTGTTTCCATCTAGATATTAAGTAAGCTGTCATGCAGCCAATGCATTGAAATGTTTTTATTCTTCTACACTTATTTTTGTCTTGATTGGACTCTCATAATGATGGTTTGGCAGGCACCCAGGGCAGCGTATTTAATTAAAGTTAGTTTTTGTGGTTTTGAGCATAGCCCCTCCCCTTTCTAGTTGGCCACACCCCTTCCCTTGACCCCACCCATTCAGCTGTCTCCTGCAGCCCCCCTTTGATTTGAAGTCACCAGCTGCCACTGGTTGACGGTATATATAGGAAGTGCGATCTGCTGTAGCTATAGTTAGCACACAGAAATAAGTAGCCAGTCTACTGATATACAGCCTGAGGAATCTGTCCTTCTTTTTTTCTTTCTTTCTTACTTTCTTTCTTTTTATCTTTCCTTATTTATTTCTATCAGAAAACTACACTGCATCCTTCCCCACCCCTATTCAGGAACACTGCTTTGATATAATCAATGATCTCATCTTGAAAAAATGTTATTTCTAATGGCCTCTACCTCAGCCAGGTAAATCACTGAGCTACTATAGGTTCATAGATTAGTACTAGGCTAACTGCCTATGTGGGCTATTATAAGCCTAACCAATTACCCCATGTCAGAATCAAACCCTGCACCTTGTGTCTATAAGGTAGCAATTTAACCATCATGCCACCCTTTATTTAATTGTAATCCCTCCATACCATATCTTTCACAGCAGAAGTGTTTTACTACACACCAACTCTTCCTTTGTGCTTAAGTCAGCTATAGGGACTAACTTAAATCAGTCAGCTAATTTTCAAGTTTCCATTCACAGTACTCTAATCAAGGACAATATCTTCTTTGCTGCGTGTATATGCACAGATTACTCAGCTACTACAGCTACTATGCACAACTGACCAACGCCATAAAAAAGATTATAATTTGTTTCTTTCCATAATTAAAGGGCATGTAACCAAAAAAAGTCACTGAACAAGGCCTATTTAGATGGGTTTCTAATTTATTGTTTCCTGGTGCTGTGTATTATTTAATTATCCATATTTTAAGAATAGCATTTATGCATGAGTTCTCAACATTCAAGTTCATTGAGGGTGTAGGACTCCACCAAGAATGTATCTTGTGTCCGTTAATGTTCATTATTTTCCTTAAAAAGATATCAAGGTACTGCCATGGTTTGGAAGCTCTCTATTTTAGGGATGCAGCTTTGTTATCTAAAAGTGCTATTCAAAATCAAAGTTACTTTATTAATTCAATCTTTCTATCACAGAATAAAACATAAAACATGCTGTACTGACAGTCTTTAAAACAAACTCAATTTTTTGTAACAGCTAAACTCCCAGTGTTATGATGTGTATTAAAATTCACTGGTGCATTTAGAAGTAAATTGTCTTGCAAAAAGTATTACTGCAGAATATCAACCCAAAATGCAAGCAACTTACAAAGGAAGATGTATCTTAAAACAGTTTAGTTGGCACATTTTAAATGAGTAACTAAGAAGCTATTACAGGGCACATTTCTTATAAAACCAGAATACTCCTGCAGAAGGAAAGATTCATTGTTCCTGCCTTTTCCAATAAACTATAACCTGGAAAATAATATTTTAATCAGATCAGACAGTACTGCAGTACATACCCTTAGAATTCTCCAGTAAGGAAACTCGATACTCATATCAGAGTAGAGAGCACAGAGCTCAGCTGAACCTGCTTGCATTCTACTAATGGACTAACTGAATTTTCATTTGATGTTTACACATACAAAAATGTCCCTTTGATTATTTTATTTATGTATAATTTGTTTGTGTTATTTTTTATTACAAGACTCATAGAGTCAGGCAGAAAATGAACATTATTTTATGTGAATATTCTTTAAGATACAAACATGCTAGTTTTAATGGAAAGCAAACCTTTGTTTTCTTGTGTGTGTGTGTGCGCGTGTGTGCGTGTGTGTGTGTGTGTGTGTGTGTGTGTGTGTGTGTGTGTGTGTGTGTGTGTGTGTGTGTGTGGTTATGTGGTGTCTGTGTGCATGTCTCAACATTTGTTGGTGGTAAGGTGTTAATGGATGACCTACTAGTAATCACTTGTGAAAGTGGGAAGGAGCTTAGACACCTGCTTAGTCTATCTTGTTTTAAAAATAGTGTTTAAATTCAGCAGTTTACAGTTAATTTCAGAACAAAGACATGAAGCTGCATTCAGATGACTAGCTGACTAAATTTTCTTCAGATGTATTTATAGATACATATCTTTTTGTTTTAAGACTTTTTATTGATTGTGTGTGTGTGTGTGTGTGTGTGTGTGTGTGTGTGTGTGTGTGTGTGTGTGTGTGTGTGTGTGTGTGTGTGTGTGTGTGTGTGTGTGTGTGTGTGTGTGTGTGTGTTTGAGTGTGTGTATACAAAAAAGAAAAATACAATAGAAAAAAGACACAAAACAAGTATTATATAGAATACCAAATCTAATTATTATATAACTAAATAAAGTTGAACATTCTTATATTTTGCAATTAATATTTCCAGATTATTCCAGCATCCAGCTTTCATGTTATTATTTGTATTTCTTAATTCAAAACTTTTTTTTTCCATTTTTCACATAAAATAACAGCTAGCCCCAAAATTTCTTTAAATTTAGGTATAGCATTATAATTCAAATTTTTGCAATTATTTTCCAGGTTATAGCCAATAAACTACAAAATAAATAATAATGTCTACTCAGTACTATTTCAGGTACTGGTACATTGAGTAATAATGTAGTGCTAGCTATTTTACACTTAGTTAATTTTAAGAAAATTATTAATATTTTTCTAAATGATTATAAGTTCTTTACAATCCATGAAAATGTGCATCCAATCAGCTTTATCCTGTTCCATACATCTCCATAATCTCTCTTATAAATAAAAATTTTATGAAGTATAATAAATATTCTGTGTATATATGTCTATATAAACTCTTTCCAGTAAGCTAGATGTGGTTTCAACAATAGATCTAAAAATGTTTTTTTTTTCATTATTTATTTTATGGCTTCTACAAATTTCCAATAGTCTATATTCAAAGTTATAACTATTTAATAATTTTGTAATTTCTAGATAAATATTCCTTGTAGGAAATACTATAAAAAATCAAATTTATATAATTAGAATTTTTTGGAAAATATTTTGGTTCATAATCACTTAATAAGGTAAAATTATTATTTAATATATTGATTATTAATGAAAATAAAAAAAGTATCACATGTATTTAGCATAAATTTATCTTGAGCATTTTGTACTAAAATTATCTTCCTATTTTCTATCCAGTCAGACCACATTAGCAAATGAATATGTTTAAGTATTTCAATTTCTTTAAAATTAAATATTTCAAAAAATCCTAAAGTAAATGCTACAGGAAAAGTAACAAAAACACATGTTTTAAATGTAAGATTCTTATGTAAAAGGAGTATAAATTAATAATAATAATACCTTCTAGGCTGGTTCCTCCAAACCTGGCAGCATATGGTCTCATTAAATATTTTTAACCTATTCAAAGAGTTATCCACTGTGTATTTGTTAATTATTTGTTCCTCAATAGTTTTTATTGATTAGAATATGAATTACCAAACCACATTATTATGCATCTCTTTACAATGTCAGTTCTGACCAGATTCATTACTCTGTGTAGTAGCTTTATTGAAAATACTCATACATAATGCATCACAAAGTAAGTAAAAGCGCCACAGAAATTAAAAGTAGAATCTTGGAAAACACTGGAAAAGTATTCTTTCCTGTGTAATTAGTGAGAAATTCAACACTCTTAGAAACCTGACCATAAAAGCCACAAGAGGGCACATGGTATGCCTCTTCTAGTCCATTCAAAACTCCTGCATCAACATTACAAAACATTTTTGGGACATTGTCAGTCAAATTATAGGACTTGAACCATCTAAAAGTCAGCTTGAGGAAGGCAATATCCCTGCAGTCTCAGCTTACCTCTCCCCACTCCTGTGCTTCTGACTGTCCTCTGTCCTAATATGTTCTCATGAAATCCCTAATCAGAACTCTCACTATGCATTCCCTTTTTCTTATTATTCAAAAAATTGACATTGAGGAATATCCTGATGACACACAATCTTGAGTTACTATTCTGGTTTATCACATTATGCAATGAATATATCATTAACCACCCAATGCCAAATCTTTAAAAAAGTAGTTCTCATATAACTGTGATCATTGGTGAGACTAAGAGGGCTTTCAAGTCTTGGTTACAAGAACACATAAGAGATATTAGAAATGGTAGACTTGAAAGTCCTCTAACTCAGCATTTTAAACATTACCATGATTGTAACCCAGAGAGTTTAAAATGAACCAGAGAGTTTAAAATGAACCATTTTAGAGAAAATTAATGAAGAACAAGATAATTGTAATATAAAAAAGAAATTGCTATATAAATAAGTCTTGTTCATTTTAAAATATACAACATTGACCCCTAATGGACTTAACACAGAATACTGTTGGAAATTTTTTGTTTAATTTAGTTAATTGTTTAATTGATTGATAGGGAGAGTTTTTCTGTGTGTATAATGAAGATGTTTTTGGTATGTTTTTTACTCCTGGAAGGCTTTTTGAAGCCGAGGCGCTAAAGTATATACTTTGCCATTAAAAGTTGGTGACCTGGTTTTTGTACATTGTTTATTTTATTTTACTAGTTTTACCAGTTTTTTTTTTTTTTTTGTTTGTTTATGGTTGGACAGAGTTCTCACATAACTCACTGAGGCCATCCAAAATTGCAATATCCTTTCTCTACATCAACATGGATTTTGGTCAAGCTGCAGTACAATTGCAACCTTATACACCCTCATAGCTGATGTGTTCTAAACACAGACAAAAGTTTGCTAACAGTACTAGCCTTCCTTGATCTAACAAAAGCAAGTGACCTAGTCGACGATGAACTTCTGCTAAACTCTAATACCTGTGTAGGAGTCAGTCACAATGCCATCCCCTGGATCAGAAACTTCCTCAGCAACATATAACTAAAAGTCCTAATTCAGTTTACTAGCTCTCCTTCTTCACCTTTAAGCAAAAAAGTACCACAGGGATGATGTTATCCCAACTGCTATCCTCATATTTTTAAGTCAACTCCCCATTGAATTTGCACAAATCAAAGGCATTCTTTATGCATTCGGCATGAGCATATTTAGGGCAAACTCTTCATCATCGACTATAAAAAAAAGAATTGGTGGAGGACCTTTTCTTCCCATCAAAATTAATACACACACAAAAAAATTCAATGATGTTTGGGACTAAAAAAATTCACAACCACCATCAAACAACAGACTATTCAATGCACACACCCAGATATCATAGAAGCAATCTAATACTTCAAATACATATGGATCTGGCTAGAGACTAGTTCAAAATGTAAACTTCTCTCACCATGTATGTATAACTAATTCAAAAATTAACTCCTGCTGTTTTGGTCAAAGACCATTTCACACTTTCTTTTCCAAGAGAGTAGAGCAGCTATTTGTAAAAGAGTTTTGTTGACATAACTCATGTATAGCTTATAAGTCACAGGCAATGCTTCCAAGAAAAAAAATTATTCCCTCCAGCCCTCAGCTAAAAATATCAGTAGAGTCACCCCCTTTGTCTTGCATAGAGTACATTGCTGCAGTGCCTTTACCAAAGCAAAATGCTTACCAGCAAAACAAAGATATACTCTGCTTCTTGTATTTCTCATCTTTAAATTTCTTAATCTAGAGACCTTTTCCTTTATCTCCACCTTATTAACCAACTAGAATACTATAATGTAATGACCAAAACCCTTTCCCTGTATACCCCAAGGAATAAAAACTACAGTACTAACCCCATTTTACCAGTAATGGTCTCCTGCATATGGGAATCCCTTCCATTAAAACTGTGGTCAATCTCCTCCTTCCAAATATTTCATAATCAACTAAATAATCCTACAAAATGAAGCCACTTGCAAAGGCTACAAGAAAAGGTGCATAAATGTAGGTACATATCACTTTGTACTCTCCTCACAGTAATATCTTCACTCATTTCCAAATCAGTAGAATCTTCCTATTGATCACTCTCTTCTCTTATGTTTTCCTTGCTATTAACACTAGCCAGTCTTCTTTTATTCCCACCCTTGAATACATTCTTCTCTCCCTCCTCTCCCACCTTCTAAGTTATATACATTGTAAATAACATTCTTTCCAAAGATGGATACTGATACTATTCATGTTTAGAAACTTGGCTATTTAGTCATTTCTGTTAATCTATGTATAGCAACCACTGATAACGTATGCTTCTGCAAATTATGTGTTTCTGTTACACACCTTCAACTATTGTGCATTCATATCTATCTAGGCTGAGCCTGAAAATGGTTCACTTAGATACGTTTTTGAGGGAGTGGTCAAAGAGATAAAAATTAAAAACATGACTAAGACCGTACCAAAGATGCCACAATAAGTCTGCAACCACTGTTTCAAAGTGTCACGGTCTACATCAGTGGTAGCACATGACTTCAAAGCAACAGGGATCTGCAAGAAGCAATTGAATAAGTGGAGATAATTCGGAAGAGGTAAAGCTGTATTATAGCAGGTCAATAACCTTGAACATTACCTGTGATCAGACAACAGATATGGTCATTTATTCACTTCCATCCCACAGACTGCCTCAGTACCCACCTTTTATGGCCACTTTGTTAACTATATGCATATCAGATGTCCAAGTGCACTTAACAAGGTCAGCCTTAGGTGAAACAGAGTCCAAGACAAAGGACTCCATTCTTCACCATTACACAGTGGTCCCTCCTGCACCTCCTCATTACCTCTCCCCTGCACTTCCTCCCAATCTGGCACCACGCCATCCAGGTAGATGATTTCTTTCTCATTTTTTAACACTTAGCCTAACGTTTTACCTTTTTCCTCAATCATTTTGATATCCCATAACTGGCCAAAACTCCTCTGCAATAAGTGTGGAGGAAGTAAGTAAATTGTGCTAGAGTCCAAGTCATAGAATTCTAGATGTATCTTAAAGATTTTTTTTTAAATCCTTTTGATCCTATGATGGCCTGAACAAAATCATGAATAAGGAAAGAAATTATTTCTTAGTGTTTCTTTAAAGAAAATCTAAGTTGTGCCCAAAACTAAATGTTCAATGCTAACAAAATAGTAGTTGCCAATTAACTGAGATGACTAGCACTTGAAAGGCTATATAAATCCTATTTGGGAATAGTGCCTACATCTCTACTACCCAAGGAAGATAGCTACTTTCTGAATGTCCATCTGGTATTAGATTAGGATGAAAGAAAAAACACAAATAGCCACACTAGGGTTGTCATGTTTTTATATGTACAAAATAGATAATAAAATATGTAGAAATGTCACAACGATAGTCCAAAATGCAGCAAGTAGACCCCCAATCACTCGAAACCGGTACTGTAGTTACCAAATTGCACTTTATTACACAAATCAGAAAAAACGGAAAAAACGTAGATCACAAGGGTTGAGCGCTTTCATCTGTGGTAATACAGATTTCATCAGAACCAGTGAAAGTACATCAGACCATACATTTTATACCAGTTTTGGCGCCATAAATTAACTAATTAATTATTTTAATCATTCTAAACACAATCTCCTTCTTAAAGCAGCCATGTTAACTAAAGTTTATACCAACAAGTGCTGTAACATTTTTTGTAAACTGAGAATGTCCTCAAAACATATTTTATGAGCTTATTCTAAAAACATGAAATATTTTAATATAAATTAAATATAAATTAATGTCACTCTATTTAAATAAATGTTGTTATAATTGTTTGTGTTACTAAAAATCTCCAATAAAATACTGTATTGAGAATAAGAACTGTATAATAACTTCCCATTAGCCCTACTGTTTCTATATACTGTACTAAGAGTCATACTGAGTGTCAAGTACTCTATAATAAAAACTCTATGATAAAAACTCTATAATAAAACTTGTAGTAACACTTATAATAAAACTTATAATAAAACTTAGCTTTCCTGATATTCCAGCTGTAATGGCCCAATTATTTACATCCTTATGTCAAAAAGGCTGGGACCTAATTGAATCTTGTTAAAAATAAAAATGTGCTTAAATTTGTGTATTTAATAGTGATGCAAATATTCTTAGTTTAGTGCTAGCAAAGGTTTCAAACTAATAAAATCATTAATCCCTGGCGGTGTGGTGGCGTCTGTACAGATTTGCCATCTGCTTTCTTTCCATGCCAGGTAAGTCTTCCAGTTTCCTCCTTTTTCCTTGATATCAACTTGATCTATAATGGAAAAGCTGAACTTGTGATCAGTACCTTTGTCGTGAATGTGCCTGTATAATGCATTTTTCTTGTCTTGTTTTTTTATTTTGTACGTGTGTTCGTATATCCGTTTCTTTATCATCCTCTCTGTTTTGCCTATATAAAAGGCCGGGCACGCTTTGCACGTTGCTATATATACTAGGCGTTGAGAATTACAATTCCCTTTTCTGCATATTATCTTGCTTTTCATGATGTTGTTGAGTCTAATGGTGTCTGTAGTGTTTATATAGGTGCATTGATTGCATCTTCCACATTTACTAGTTCCTTTAGTACACATATTCCTTTCATATTGTATTCCACATTCCAAAATTCTCTTGATGTTGTTACCGGTTTTATACACAGTGCATATCTCAGTGCCAACTATACTGCCTAAAGTACCTGAAGAACTAATGATATTCCAATGCTTCTTCAAAATATCCATGATCAAGTTAACGAAAGGATTGTATCGAATGACACATACTTGTTTGTTGAAAGCCCCACTTTGATCTTCTTGTGGCCCAGTGTGTCTCCCTAATAATGGTATGTATTTGTTTCCCCATTGTGTTTTGACATAAGAAGTAATGTCGTTCAATAGTTTCTTGGGGTAGTTTCTCTCTATGAAAAGTAGTGTGATTCTGTCCATTTCACTATTCATATCTTCGAGGGTTGATGACATCCTTGCTGCTCTAATACATTGACCTTTCACAATGCTTTTGAAAATGTGACGTGGGTGGCAGCTTGTGAAATGAATGTAATCATTCGAAAAAGTTGGCTTCCTGTACAGTCTGGACACAAATCCTGTTCCAGTGTTGCCTATCCAAGTATCTAGATGCGCAATACCCTTTTTGTCATGTTGAAACGTGAATCTAAGAAAATCCGTGGTGTTGTTAAGGTAATCCACGAAGGTGGGAATCATTTCAGTTGGTCCTGTCCAAATGATGAACACATCGTCCAAAAATCTAGTATATAACCTGATGTGTTTATAGTAATCGCTTGGGAATATGTATAAATTTTCCCACTCTAGCATGACCAGATTGGCAAAAACTGGGGCACATGATGCTCCCATGGCCACCCCTCTGGATTGTCTAAAAAATTCACCTTGATGTTCTATGTAGTTGTGTTCCAACACCAAAGACATCATGTCCATTATCAAATTCACTCTATCCCAGCTGCTGCCTGAATATTTGCTTAGACTACTGCAGAAATACTCCAGCCCCGTGGTCACAGGAATGCTTGAAAAGAGGTCTTGGACATCAATGGTTAAGAACGTGAGGTTGTCGTCCCACTTGTCCATATTTAATAGACCAAGAAAATCCCATGAGTCCTTGACCAAGTGGTTGACCTTGTTGTAGATGTGCTTGGTCCACTGGTCAATGATGGTACCTATCTTAAATGTCTTTGACTTGGATCCAGAGATAATAGGTCTAAAAGGTGGTTTAGTCTGGTTCTTGTGTATCTTTGGAATTCCAACTATATGTGCCAACACTGGATAGTCAGTTTTCGCATATTCATATATTTCACTAGTGATGCGATTGTCAATGAAGTATTCTTCTAAGGCATTATCAATGTACCTATATCCGGTGTTGATCTGGTTTAAAGACACCTTTTCATAATTACCTGAATCATGTAAAATGTTATGAATTTCATTGTAATATTGAATGTTGTCAAATATCACGACACCTCCACCCTTATCAGGTTTCATGATTCTAATCTCTTTGTTCATAATTAATTCTTTCAAACAAGTTCTCTCATCTGTAGTTAAATTGTCTGAAAAAGCTTTACCGAAGCTGTTGTCATATCTGATATCTTTATAAAGATGGTAAATGTCATGACACACCATATTCTCATATGTGTTGACTTGCATATTCAAAGTTGGAATATACGTACTTTTTTCCTTTAAAATGTTGGAATTCCTATTGTCTACTATCTTGTTAGAACTATTGTTGAATTGAATGGCCAAATTTAGCCTTCTACAGAAAAACTTTATTTCTTTGATAAGATCAAACAAGTTAAACTTGACCGTAGGTATAAACTTCATACCTTTGCTAAAAAGTGATATGAAGTCATTAGTAACAGGGGTGTCGGTGTAGTTATACACATTGAAACCTTTGAAGCTGCTAATACTAGGCCCTTTGCTAGGGGCTAATTCTGGGATAGCTTCGTTGTCCGGCCTTAGTGTGGTGGGAGGCCCGGTGTCATAGTCCTCGTCTGACACCTTACCTACAGGATTCACTGTAGTGAGGCTGCTGTGTTTCTCTAATACCTCCTTGGCTGTTTCTTTGGTGCAGGAAAATATCGCCCCCCTTGAAAATTTTCTTCCTCATTCCTTCGCATGTATCTTTTATTACTTCTAGATTGTGCCACCTCAAATGTTCCCTCTATATCTCTGTCGTTTTTAGGCCACACATATGCTCTGTCTCTTCTATATAGGTCCATATCCCTGTCTAGTTTGTGCATTTTCCTTTCATAAGCATTTTTCACTTTAGATGTAGCCTGACTAAATTGACTAGAGTAACAATCATACCATCTTCCAAACAATTCATCCTGAATAGTAGATTCATTTAAATTATACACATCTTCTAATAATATTTTAGCTTTAGCTTCATTACATTGGATAAGATGTTTCATGAAGGTAAATCCAAATTCATCGAACATGTGATTAAAATCAGTTCTTATACTGGGATTAATCTGAATGCCTAAAGGCAATTTGAAAAACCTAAGTCCTTTTGGAACTATTTTTAAGGCTATACATTTTTCAAAATATGCAATATCCATCTTTACGCATTTCAACTGTATTAATTTTTTACCAAGAGAATATATTCTGGCTTTAATATCATCTTTTTTCTTATGATTACTAAAATCTAAATTGTCATTTGTTTCATTAAAATATCCCTTGGAGTTATGTTTGTTATTTAAAAAATCAAATTCATCTGCTACAAAATCATTGAACATATTGAACAGTCCTGACTCTTTGCATTTATTGTCCATTCTTTTAAGATGTGAGCTTTTGGGACTGAATATAGAATCATTGTTAACAGTACCTTTAATGCTTTTTGAAGTCTTGTTGACCACAGTGGAATATGTCCTAACATTCGCTTGCTGTTTTTTAGGACGTGCACCCTGTTTCTCGTTATCTGCATTCAGGTTAACCATACTGAAGTCGAAGGTGAAATCTTCTTCCAAGGAAATGTTAACTGTATTAGTTCCCAAATCGATATGTTGGTTGCTGTCCACCACTGGTACCTCTCCCTGTCCATTAGGAATCTCACTCGTGTAGCTGCAATCCGCCGCATCGTCCAGAATGATGAACTTAGCCCTTACTCTGTCCTCCTCACCTTTGCCATTTCTGGCCGGAAAAAATTCTGAAATAGTTTGCTGATTGTGTGCGGAACCTCCGCTTTGAACGAAATTTGTAACTGCATGCTTGTTGATATATGCGGCACCTCCGCTCTCTAAAACGGCTGCTGTAAGTTTGTTCACCATGTCGAGTAGTTTGCTGACGTCACCCTTAAGCGACGTTACCTCCTCTCTAAGTGCCATATACTCCTCCGGTTTCAATGAAGTGTTCGGTGAGCCCTCCTCTGCCATCAAACCACTAGATAATAAAATATGTAGAAATGTCACAACGATAGTCCAAAATGCAGCAAGTAGACCCCCAATCACTCGAAACCGGTACTGTAGTTACCAAATTGCACTTTATTACACAAATCAGAAAAAACGGAAAAAACGTAGATCACAAGGGTTGAGCGCTTTCATCTGTGGTAATACAGATTTCATCAGAACCAGTGAAAGTACATCAGACCATACATTTTATACCAGTTTTGGCGCCATAAATTAACTAATTAATTATTTTAATCATTCTAAACACAATCTCCTTCTTAAAGCAGCCATGTTAACTAAAGTTTATACCAACAAGTGCTGTAACATTTTTTGTAAACTGAGAATGTCCTCAAAACATATTCTATGAGCTTATTCTAAAAACATGAAATATTTTAATATAAATTAAATATAAATTAATGTCACTCTATTTAAATAAATGTTGTTATAATTGTTTGTGTTACTAAAAATCTCCAATAAAATACTGTATTGAGAATAAGAACTGTATAATAACTTCCCATTAGCCCTACTGTTTCTATATACTGTACTAAGAGTCATACTGAGTGTCAAGTACTCTATAATAAAAACTCTATGATAAAAACTCTATAATAAAACTTGTAGTAACACTTATAATAAAACTTATAATAAAACTTAGCTTTCCTGATATTCCAGCTGTAATGGCCCAATTATTTACATCCTTGTGTCAAAAGGCTGGGACCTAATTGAATCTTGTTAAAAATAAAAATGTGCTTAAATTTGTGTATTTAATAGTGATGCAAATATTCTTAGTTTAGTGCTAGCAAAGGTTTCAAACTAATAAAATCATTAATCCCTGGCGGTGTGGTGGCGTCTGTACAGATTTGCCATCTGCTTTCTTTCCATGCCAGGTAAGTCTTCCAGTTTCCTCCTTTTTCCTTGATATCAACTTGATCTATAATGGAAAAGCTGAACTTGTGATCAGTACCTTTGTCGTGAATGTGCCTGTATAATGCATTTTTCTTGTCTTGTTTTTTTATTTTGTACGTGTGTTCGTATATCCGTTTCTTTATCATCCTCTCTGTTTTGCCTATATAAAAGGCCGGGCATGCTTTGCACGTTGCTATATATACTAGGCGTTGAGAATTACAATTCCCTTTTCTGCATATTATCTTGCTTTTCATGATGTTGTTGAGTCTAATGGTGTCTGTAGTGTTTATATAGGTGCATTGATTGCATCTTCCACATTTACTAGTCCCTTTAGTACACATATTCCTTTCATATTGTATTCCACATTCCAAAATTCTCTTGATGTTGTTACCAGTTTTATACACAGTGCATATCTCAGTGCCAACTATACTGCCTAAAGTACCTGAAGAACTAATGATATTCCAATGCTTCTTCAAAATATCCATGATCAAGTTAACGAAAGGATTGTATCGAATGACACATACTTGTTTGTTGAAAGCCCCACTTTGATCTTCTTGTGGCCCAGTGTGTCTCCCTAATAATGGTATGTATTTGTTTCCCCATTGTGTTTTGACATAAGAAGTAATGTCGTTCAATAGTTTCTTGGGGTAGTTTCTCTCTATGAAAAGTAGTGTGATTCTGTCCATTTCACTATTCATATCTTCGAGGGTTGATGACATCCTTGCTGCTCTAATACATTGACCTTTCACAATGCTTTTGAAAATGTGACGTGGGTGGCAGCTTGTGAAATGAATGTAATCATTCGAAAAAGTTGGCTTCCTGTACAGTCTGGACACAAATCCTGTTCCAGTGTTGCCTATCCAAGTATCTAGATACGCAATACCCTTTTTGTCATGTTGAAACGTGAATCTAAGAAAATCCGTGGTGTTGTTAAGGTAATCCACGAAGGTGGGAATCATTTCAGTTGGTCCTGTCCAAATGATGAACACATCGTCCAAAAATCTAGTATATAACCTGATGTGTTTATAGTAATCGCTTGGGAATATGTATAAATTTTCCCAGTCTAGCATGACCAGATTGGCAAAAACTGGGGCACATGATGCTCCCATGGCCACCCCTCTGGATTGTCTAAAAAATTCACCTTGATGTTCTATGTAGTTGTGTTCCAACACCAAAGACATCATGTCCATTATCAAATTCACTCTATCCCAGCTGCTGCCTGAATATTTGCTTAGACTACTGCAGAAATACTCCAGCCCCGTGGTCACAGGAATGCTTGAAAAGAGGTCTTGGACATCAATGGTTAAGAACGTGAGGTTGTCGTCCCACTTGTCCATATTTAATAGACCAAGAAAATCCCATGAGTCCTTGACCAAGTGGTTGACCTTGTTGTAGATGTGCTTGGTCAAATGTGCTATGTACAAAATAGGACATTTTTAATTGAAATGTGAGACTTTCCAGGACAAACCATACTCACGTTCACATCTATTGCAGAGGACTGAATTTTTTTAAAAGCGCACATGTAGAATTTGAGCTGTTTCTCTTGTTTCGTTTTATATCACATTAAGGTATTTCAGATACAAAAATATGTATATTGCAATTATTAGTGGAAACACAGGAAATATTTGTTTTGTTTGAAAATGCTAGGAATTTTTCCATTTTTCATGTTTTTTTTTTTTTTGGAGGATGCAACTGCTCAAATAAAGATGGTCCTGCTAAAAGTGGGTCAAGTGGTAACTCTAAGCCACAGGCATTCATTATACAGATGAGAGCACCTGATACACTGCATAGAGACTGGGAGTGTATGCAGACTCCACACAGATGAAATCTGAGCTAAATATTTAACCAGAGAATCAAGCGCTGTGAGACAGCAATGCTACTATCTGCATCCCTGTGTCAGTGATCACTTGCTATCATACACATCTTGACCAGACCACCACAGCGTCAGTCATTTTTTGTGTACAGTGCTGATGTCTGTGATGAAAAGTGAAAAAAAAGTCTAACTTGCTACTTTAGCATACACTGCGATCCCTCTTCATCACATACAACACCTAGAAATGTCAACCGCAACCACTTTATTAACTGTGCACACTTCTTATGTCTGGTGTAAGAAAAATAGCCACGGAAAAGTATGCTAGCTAGCTTTACAGAAAGGCATTTGCATTTACCAGCAGCCAAGCAAAACCTAAAAATAATGGGGAACAAAGGACAAAAATCAGGGACCAGTAGAGCCCCTATATACTTAGAAAGTTGCTAGAATAACAGGCTTTGCATTATCATGCTTTTTCTCAGGGCTATAAAGTCTAAAACTTAAACTCCTCCTTGCATTGTCAGAAAAAAAACACAAATGTTACAAAAAACAGACCTAAATATGAATAAAAATTGTAGACATTTGAAAAATTAGGCACATTTGGGAGTATCTGTGCCTCCCACATATACATGTATTATACACACAAACACACACACACATACACACACCCACACACACACACACACACACACACACACACACACACACACACACACACAACACACACACACACACACACACACATGACAATCAGTTACAGCCACTGATGCGAATACATACCTCAGTACTTTAAATGTAATCAAATGAATAAAGAAATACATTAACTGCCACACATGATTTTATCTTATGAGCTTACTACTGTCAGAATAAAGTATAAAACCCACTGCAACAATCCCACCCACCCATACATACCTCAGTACTTTAAATGTAATCAAATGAATAAAGAAATACATTAACTGCCACACATGATTTTATCTTATGAGCTTACTACTTTCAGAATACAGTATAAAACCCACTGCAACAATCCCACCCACCCACCTATCTACCTCTTAGTTCAAGATTCAAGGAAAAAAATAACGGGAGATGAAGAACCAAAATTAGGGAGAGATATTGCCTTTATTTATTTAGAAAATTGCTGGAATAGCAGGTTTGACAATAGCACTTTATTTTCTGAATGCAGTTATGCCTAAAACCGAAACATATGTCGAGTCATTTCACTCCACACTAATTTACCTGAAAAAAAAAGAAGGAAGGAAACACACCAACATATGTGAAATCAAGGACAGCTCAGAGTATTGATACCACCACAAATAAACACATGCAGTCATACTCACTTACACACTTGAATAAAAAAAAAAATACATTCCTACTTTCTGGGTAAGTCGCACAAACAGTACAATAAATAAGTAAGTAAGACAAGTAAGTTATTAAGTATAAAGTAAATGGATAAACTTGCTCCCATGCTCGATGTTCAACTCTTTACACTAATATGACTTTCAAACAGCTGCCTCTGTCACCTGAGGCAACCTTGGCCAATAAAACAGCTCCTTGCTGCTTGATACTGTAGCACGGGGAGCCCCTTATTAAGTGAGGTTTCTGCGCTCTGCATACCTGCCTAGATTACATATAATGCCGGGCTGTTTTGAAAACAGCTTGGGTTACAGAGTCAGCTAATTTCGGCTCTTGTTTTCTTTTTTTGTTCCTGAAACTGTGCTTGAAACTCCACCCATGTGCAGTAGCACGCAGGAGTTCCAAGGTTTGCCAAGCAAAATTAAATAAATTAAAAAATTATAACATTTTTAATATATAATAATAATAATAATAATAATAATAATAATAATAATAATAATAATAATAATTAAAAAAATCAACTTTATTTTTTTTTTTTGGGGGGGGGGTGCAGCCCAGCAGTCAGTACCACTGGCCGCCACTGGTCTACTGCATCAAATGTGTCTGAGAAATCCAGGAAGACCAACTCAGAATACTGGCACTGATCTTTAGCCAAGTAGATGATCGTCAAGAACCCTCACAAGAGCCATCGCAGTGCTATGGTGGGTGCACAAACCTGACTGAAAAGGGTCCATGAGGCTACCATTTGGTAATTTTTAAGTGTCTTATAGATAACTTTCTCACTAACTTTCCCAAAAAAACAAGGTTAGAGCTCAGGGAGTAGTTGATGAAACTGACAAACTCCAAGGACAGATGGGAAAGCATTCATCTTAATTATGGATAACAGACCAAAAACCAGTAAAGACCATGTTCACTATCTTCAAAAACTCAAAGTCCAAACAACCATAAAGGAAAGAAAGATGGTAACTGAGCCAAGCACACTTCACAGGTGAATTAAAAAAAGAAATGCAACATTACAGATCATGTCACTAGACATTCACCTCAAAGTACAAAAAATTGTTGGGAAGTATGATTAATTATCAGAAAAATATGCAAATATGGTAGCAGGATGTGCAGTTCTGAGGACAAACACACTGGCCAAGATACAGGAAGAAATTACAAAGGATACCTTAATCCACAAGGTGAAGCAGTTCTGTGTCTGATAAATGGCATAGAACGGATATCACTGATCTAGATACCTTCAGACTCCAAGAAACGTAGATGATGTGAAGATGACATCACTACTCCAGCATCAGGAAAGTACAATCTTATAGGTAAAATGATGGTTATTCCTGCTTCTATACAAAAGATAGCCAAAGAACTAGCACATTTGGCTCATCTGATGTAGGCTCCCCTAGGAGAGACAAAAGCGCTTAATGTTTGGAGTATTTTTAATAAAGGAAGAATCGTTCAGCAGTCTGGGTGCTTTTTTATCTTTTACTTGTTGGTTCATTGCTTTGTACACCTTTTGTGGTTATAAATAACAGGCACACCTTGATCACAAACGGCTCATACTACTGGCTACTGGGGTCCCCCATAAAAATGTTTAGAACATTTTCTACATGTTTTAATTTAAAAAAAGCGAGCTGACTTTCCCAATTTAGGCCTCATAGCTCCTAAAAAGTGTATTATTGCATTGTACGGAGTTCCAATTTCTGTTTAAAAAATGCTTACTCAGCTTGTCCATTTCCTAAAACCCCAGTATTTATTCATAAGCTCTAACAGAGAATAGGATGATTATACCTTCTTACAGGGATTTCTGCAATTTTTGGAAGGCAGCTATGGCACCTCAGTGAGAAGGAGCTGAGCTGCTAGAAGAAGCAGTAAACAGCCATTTCCCACGGGCTATGGCTGCATCACATGACTGGTGCCTGATGTAGTCTAAGTGGCTAAAGTGAAAGTAAGATGCAACTTTGAGGGAGCAACATGTATGTGTGGAAAAAACTTTTGTTTTTTTACAGATCAATCTGTATGCACAGGGACAAACTTAGTTCTTTTTTCTTAGTTAAATAATACTCTCCTGGTCTGCTGAGATGTTTTATTCTAAGGTGTTTAATGGTATAACTGCCAACCAGCCTGTAGGGAGGTGAGTCATGATAATTTTGCATCTGCACAGTTTAGGCATTCAACATTTGTGAGTGAAACTGTAATTCTTGCATTATGAAATACTGTTTCCTTCCAATTATAAATAAGCGGCATATCTCATATTGTTTGGCAGTTAAATGGAATGAACTTAAAATCCAAAACCTTTTTTCTCTCCTAGTGATTACTGTTTTTTTAGGACACAATACAATCAGTCATATGAGAAATATAAAACATGGAGTTAGGGGTTGCATTTAAAATATCTGTATTCCTTTTTTTTGGGGGGGGGGTTATTGTGCAGGGTACTCAAGTTTTTTAAGACTTTTTGTGATATTTTACATTTTTTGGAGTAGCCAAGTGTTTTCCAGACACTTTTTTGTGGGGTTGGGGGGGTTAGATCATTGGGTGATGTATTGAAGCAATTACATGCTTATATTTATGAATATTAAATGAGATGACACCATCTCCAGGATTTTTTTCTTAAACGTTTGTGCATGTGTGTGTGTGTGTGTGTGTGTGTGTGTGTGTGTGTGTGTGTGTGTGTGTGTGTGTGTGTGTGTGTGTGTGTGTGTGTGTGTGTGTGTGTGTGTGTGTGTGTGTATGGGTAACAGTAGCCATTCAAAATGCTGGGACTCAGACTACCGAGTCCTAAAATATAGAGTCCAAATGAATGAAAATCCAGACTTAGATATACAGTAAGTCTGAGTTTGCCCTTTCTCAGAATGTTCCCTTATCTCTGAGATATATTGAGCTCAGAACTGGTATATATAATTTGGGGGGACTTTCCCTCTCCAAAAAAGAAGTTTAAAGGAAAGGCTGATGTTTGATATTCATTCTTCTCCTGTATTTTCATTTTTTTTCAGACTCTGCAATCTGAATCTCGACATTTCAATAGGGAGCTGTGGGTTACACTGTAGGTGTCTGATACCAATGTATTGAAATACATTACTATTATTCACATATATAAATGTTTATTTATTTATTCATTCATTCATTTAATGAAAGCCAACTGTCTAAGGTATGCAGTGGCAATAAAGTAACTTTAAACTGGCAAGCATATGTGTGTATGCATTCCATCCATCTGTCATTTGCTGAAGTTCCTGTTCCAAGTCTGTTTGTAATGCCATATTGTCTGCATACAGCAGCTTTGTTGATGTGTCTAGTCATGTAATAACCTGGATTACCGTGGTTCAATATTTAAATTACTGCCTCAGCTCCATATGCCAAGGTTCAAACGTAATGTCTAATTACTATTTTATGGAGTTTTTATGCACTCATCATTTGTTCTTCTTTTCTACATACTGTGTTTCTCTCCCAAATGCCAAAAATACGTTGACTGAAGTGGTTGCTATAACCTATCGCTGTATTTATTGCTATTGTATTGCATTTATCAAAACCCTTTCTGAAAAAGTTTTGAAATGGCAGATTCTCTTAACTATGTAAAGTATAAATAAATTAAAAAGAAAATCTCATATTGCCAATATATCTATATCTATACCTATCCATCTATACGTGTGTGTGTGTGTGTGTGTGTGTGTGTGTGTGTGTGTGTGTGTGTGTGTGTGTGAGATTATTATCATAAAAGATTGAAAATACAAAGGAGCATACATGAAATGAGAGAAAAAAGAGAGAGAGAATGCAAAAAAAAATGAAATGCTATTAAAAATGAATCGCAAACATTAAATCCTTCTTTCCCACTAAAAGGCCCTATGTCAGAAAACTCAACTACATAACTCAGATCAAACATGGTATGAATAGTGCTACTGTTAGTAAAAGGGTTTTCAGTAATGTAATGTGTAGGACTAGGTTAGGGTCGGTGTAGGATTAACACACAGGAGAAAGGGAAGGCAGGGGGTTTCTGCCTAGTAACTAATAATAATGTATAAGCCTAAGAAGATACTGTACACAAAAATAAACCACTGCATAATTACACATGAATATTGAAATAGAAACAAAGCACAAATAATTACCATAAAACTCAAAATAAATAAAAGCAGCATATATACCACCAGTTAAACCAGCATGAGAAAACTTATTGGGATGGGGGAGAGAGCATTACTGACTTATATACACGTGCCTTTCAGTTCTTGGAAGATGCCACCAATGCATACCTCTCAATCTCTTTGCACAAGAAATCTGAACTAAGCAAAATAATGGGGGGGGGGGGACAAAAGTCCAAAAATAGAGACAGATTGTTGCTCTTATAAACGTATAAAGTAGCTACAATAATAGGCTTTGCATTGGCATGCATTTTCTGAAGGATATGAAGTCTGAAACTCAAATGTATGTCATTTACTGACTCCAATCCTCAATGATGTTCCTGGGAACCACAAATTGTATGAGCAAATTAAGAGATAAAAAATCTGGACATTCTTTGAAAATCTGGATAGTTGAAAGGTATGCACCAAAACAATTACCATTGTGAATATTTTTAGGGTGCAATAAGCATACTATTAGCTAAACAACTTAAGAAAAATGATGCAGGGGCAGTAAGCAGTATTACTTGCATATATGTGTCTTTCTGTTCATAGAGTTGCCACCAAATGATTACTTTTTTGAATAATTTTGAGGTTGTGTGACCTGGAATACAATATCCATGCTTGTGAAACACTGTGCTAGTGTTATGTAAATCTTCTCATCTGGAGTGATTCACCTGCCTGAATTCACTTGAGATGTTTATAGTGTTAACCTTGTTTACAAACTGGACCATGCAACAGCACACTGACATTGACAGAAGGGTGCTTTAAATGACTACTCTGAAAATTTCATAACAAAATAATCCTGCACAGCAACCAATTAGTAAAAATAGGTGGGAGAGTTATTTTACATTAAAAATATACTAGAAAATAAAGCATGTGGCTCATCTAATTACTAAAGGGTTTGCATCTAGAAATAAAGAGGTTATAGTGCCCCTCTAATCGTCACTCATTAGGCCCATCATAGAGTACAATGCCCCATTTGGGATGTACCTCACAAGACACTTCCAATAGCTGGAAAGACCACAAAAGTACCTCACCAAGAGGATGACTGGCCTCAAACATATGTCCTATGCAGCCCGACTGAAAAAACTCCGGCTGTACTCAGTGGCATATCGCTTACTCAGAGGTGATCTCTGCCTGACTTACAAAGCCATGTCTAACTCAGAATTCATGGACATGCTGCACATAAAGAAATCCAAATCACTGCGAGCCACGTGCTCTAGTGAGCTAAACCTCACCACAACAATAAATAGAACATGCTGGAGGGAGAGATTCCTGTCACAGAGACTCCCCATGCTTTGGAACAAAATTCCAAATTACATCAGGCAGAGCCCATCACTAATACTCTTCAAGAGAAACCTTGACCAGTGGATGGGTAACTGAAAATACACCCCTGGGATCACTTCATTGGCTCTGCTTGACAGAGGATCAGTTAATTAATCAATGGGGTGGCAAAAGCCGACACACTCTGGCTAGGCTTATAACCCTCAGGCAGATAGCCTAGTACCTACCTATGAACCTATGAACCTATATAATTATCGTATATAAATTCCTAATTGCAAAACCTATACTGCAAAAAATGCATGTACCCGTTTTACATATATATAAGGCATTTGTGAGTGTGCATGATACAAATAGTACTGCAAACCCAGGGATTGTAATGTACTTGCCCTTTTGGCATGTGTCTCACATTACCTCTTAGCATATTCAGTGTCTGGAACATACACATACACATAGACACACACACACACACACACACACACACACACACACACACACACACGCACGCACACACACACACACACACACACACACACACACACACACACACACACACACATACACACTGCTCACCCTGTTTACTGGCCCACTTCTCTCCTGTATAAACAGAGAGGGACAGGAGGGTCATTTGGCCCAGACCTCAGAATTATGCTTCCATGCAAAGACTAGGATCACATGGGTATTGCTGCTGCTAAATGCAGCTAGTCATGAATCATGCAACCAGATCCAAGACATTTATCTGTGTCTTCACACAGCCACAAAAGGTCTCAGTATCCTACATCCCCATTACAAATTGATTTAAATACCATTTGTTTGAAGCTAAATGACAGTACAAATAAAAATAACAAACTTACATTAAATCTTACACTAACAACAATGCAAATAAACCCACCTAACCACCAGTAAATAGTTATTCTCTGCACTTTACCCACATATTCATTCTACGATGAAATTGCTATTATGATATCTACTACAAATATTAATCAGCTGAAAACTGCTCTTCTACAAATATTGGTAATGCTTTTTACTGCACTGCTAATTTTGGACAATCTCCTCCTAACTATAATACCAGCTAACAATCCAACTCAAAACTATAA
This sequence comes from Protopterus annectens, assembly GCF_019279795.1. Lineage (NCBI taxonomy): Eukaryota > Metazoa > Chordata > Ceratodontiformes > Protopteridae > Protopterus > Protopterus annectens. The sequence goes on along the minus strand of NC_056728.1, from coordinate 1,834,554,791 downwards.
TAAAACATGCATGATCTGAGCACATCCCTACTGCCACTGACATTCAAGATACCACATTTTATACTAACCAACCTCAAAAGGAAGCACATAATAACTAAGAAGCATATGAAATAATCCACAATAGCCAACGTAACCTCAGAATAATTACCCTTCTCTTACTATTCCCAAGAGACTTCCACTGTAATCCTCATCCATTACACCAAGTCAAAATTCTGCACGTTATCTCCCAAACATATTCCTACCAAAGACACATAAGAAGCCTTAATTGTGTGAGGCATCAACAATAAATCAGAGTAGCTACAGCTATGACTATCACAACAAAATATAGATATACTTACCCTCACTGAAACTTGGCTAAATTCTCACTCAACCACACTACACACCAACTTTCCCAACTATAACACTATACTCATGGATAGACCTAGAATCCTGACAAGGTAAAGTTGTATACCACTGACAAAATATAGCATAGATTACAAAATCACTGCCATCTCCTCATCTACTGATCAATAGATGCATGACTTCATTCAACGAAGAAATGAAACACTAACCTTAACCATAGTATATTACCCCCTAGTCCCCAATGTAACTTTCACAAGCATCTTAAAATCCTACTAATTCATGCCTATAACAAAAAACAACTTCTCCTCATTGGTAAACTGAACATCAGCTTGCCACCCACACTAGGCATGATCTAAACCATTTTCTCACTAATCTTGGCTTATGTCAACTAATCAAAGAACTAGCTAGGCTAACTACAACAAAGAATAACAAGATTCTCCTAGACATCCTTATTACAGAGTAGAAATCAAAAGTAACAATTCCAATTGTCTGCCCTCCTAACACTAGTGACTACACTGCAACTTTTTCACATATTCATAAAAGAAAACCCAAGCCTCCTCCCATCCTATACCTTATCCAAGGCAACACCTCAGCTGACACACAAAATGCAGAAACACCATTAACAATGTTAACTGGCCTGATTGCTACCCTATCATTAGTGTCAACAAGTCAGCATTCTTATTAACTACAGCTCTTGTCAGCATACAAAACTAAGTTTATTGCTATAATGTAAGACTTCATAAAATATCATATCTACTAGGGATTATACCTAACCTATGACATTTTCTCAAACTAAGAGATTCATCTTGGAAAATCTGGAAGCATACACTGTCTCTCCTTGGCCATGATAGAGATGGTTATGACTGGGTCTCTGATCACAACTAGCTTGTTATGTGTTTAAGATAAATTTCATCTTGAGAGTGGATGAAAGCAAAGCTCAAGTTGCATTTTGACATTTCTGTCAAAAACACATAAAAGTGAGTTGTGACTGGAAAGACCTGATTGTAACTCTTTGTAATAGATGGAAATTTATATGTTCCATGTGCTATCAATTATGGAAAAAAAGTGTAAGACCATGACTTGTTTTATTCCTTCAAAAGCCATAAAACACTTATCACAGCCACACAGACTACAAGTAAAAGTGAAGCACCCTTCTGATGAAGAAATGGCTTTAAAAGCTGCTTGACACAACTCCACCAAATTTTATTGTGACAGAGAAGCATATAACAGTTTTTTAAGCCATGAAAATGCTTCAGACATTTTCTGTGGTAGCTGATGGTATGCTGTAATGTGAAACTAGAGCTTAACAGTGCTTTACATCAGAAAGGTGTTCAACATAGTTATCTTTTCCATTTGTGCACTACATATATATTACTGTATGCATCCAAGCCCAAAAAAGCAGTCAGATGGAATACATCTACTTATCTATGCAACAGGTAAACCTCCACTTTCCAAAAACCCCAGACAGTTCTAGAATGAAGTTCCAGATATCCCTCTATAACACTATATTTCATGAGCAGTTGTACTTCAGATTGTGAAGGCTTATTCAGTAGACCAAGAAGACAATGGTATGTTCTTTATTTTTTTTTTCTGTCAGTTACCCATTTTGTCTGTATGGCCACACACTAATGATGTCCTGGAAGATGCTCACCTGGATTTTATGTAAAGTATCAAAGCATTCTGGGTAACAAACTCAAGTTGCTTCTGCAGAATTTAAGCCATTTCAAAACCGCAGCACCTCGTACAGTCAATGTCAAAATAAGGCACTTTTCTTGCAATATCTAGTATAGGAAGTGCGATCTGCTGTAGCTATAGTTAGCACACAGAAATAAGTAGCCAGTCTACTGATATACAGCCTGAGGAATCTGGATAGAGCAAATATATGCTTTTTCTGTTTCAATGCATCATCTTCTGTGATGTAATTAGAGACAGGTTTCAACTCTTAAGAAAAGTGGAGGAAGTCTTCCTTAACATCAAACTAAAACATGCATATATATCTGCTTTCTGCACTAAAACTGTATATTTGTTTAATTTCTCCAAGTCTTTTGGATTTCTAATACTATGACGGGAATAGTATGATTAAAGTTCATGAAATTAGTACTGCTTCAGTCTTTGACATCAGCCAGAAGTGCTCTTCTCAGCAGCTGCAATGTGCCCAATAGTGACTCCTTCTGCAATTCATACGGAGTTACATGCATTGGTAACATATCAAAATACAATTGTAGATTCTTTTTTATGACCCATTGCTCCTACTACTATTGGAACTGTCTGGTTATTTTTCTTCCACATTGCTCTCATTTTTGCCTGCAAATCCTGATATTTCATGACTTTGTGTCTCTCTGTACACAAGACACTGTAGTCACTGGGTGTGGCGAATTCAATGATCAATGCTACTCTTGTTTTCTTTTCATGGGCCACTATATCTGTTTTTTTCGCATCTATCTTTTGAACTGTTGGTAATGGGTGATCCCATGTAATGTAGATTTCATCATTTTCTATGATGCTTTGTGGCTCATGTTTCCAGTGTTTTTCAGCCACTTCAGTACCATAATGTTTGCACAATCCCCAGTGCAATAGTCATGCCACATTATTATGTCTTTCAGTATACAGTCCTTCTGCCATTAGTATGTCACAACCAGCAACAAGGTGTACGACTGTTTCCACTTCTGTTTTACAAAATCTACATTTGTCTGTTTCTCCCACATGTTCAATGGACTTTGTAAACCAACATGTACGTAGCTCACTGTCTTGGGCCGCCAATATTAACCTTTCATCTTTTGGTTTGAATTTGCCTCTCCTTAAGCATTCCTGCATTCGATCTTGATCAACATGAGGTTCTTCCAGAAGTTTTCTATACTTGCAACTATATTTATGCATTTTCCACATTTCTTGCCTTCTCATCTGATCCTTCACCTCATATTCTTTCTTTTGTTTTTTAGCACATTCAGTTGCTGCCTGATTTTTATCTTCTTCTGGTTTGATTTCCATTCCTGCTTGATGCCGATATGCTTCTGCCAGACTAGGCAGGGTGTGTTCCAGTGTACAGTTTATACATCATCGGATGGCAAGTTATTGGTCTATAATTTTTAGAGTAGCTTGCAGGTTCACTCTTAAGTAGGAGCATTGTTTTTCCTGTTGTTAACCAGGTTGGTGTCTGTTCAGGGTGTGCATATAAACAGTTCTTATTCATGGCTCAGTCTTCATGCAAAGATGTTCATACTTTTAGCCAGAAGTTAGGTACTGCATCTGGGCCTTGTGTTTTCCAATTGGAGGCTTTTCTTGACTTTACTTCAATCTCTCTGACCATTACTTCATCCCATTTCATATCCTGTACCTTTGAACTTCTTATTCTTTCTTTTACTTCTTCTATCAATTTAACATTTCTGTTATGTTCCACATGATCTTCATAAATACTTCTCTGAAATATATCTATTTCTTCTTTTTTGGTTGGTCTTTCAATTCCTTTTGCCTTGTTTTCCAATTCTCTATAGACCTTTTTGGGGTCATCAGTAAATCACTTGTTTTTTACTTTTCCTTTATATTTATCTATGTATATTCTAGGTTTTTCTGCCTGTGCTGAGATTTTTAGTTTGTTAATTGCAATAGTGCTAGATAGATCCTTATTCATTATAATACTGCACATTGCTTTTATCACGTCTATCTTTCTGAGTATCTTTGTTGATCTGTTCCTTCTTCTAAACTCTTCTAACAATGACACTTCTTGTCTTAATGGCTTAATAGTTTTCTCTGTTCAATACTTCCATGATGGTATTTGATTTCTCCCCTTCCTTTCCCTTACTACTCTGTGTTTTTGTGGTAGAATTTTATCTGTCATTAATTTAGCTGCACACGAGTGGTGTTCGAAAGACATGCATAGAATGGGCGTGCCTTCATTGAAGGTTTGGCATCAAGCTGGCATCTCGGCACCTGTAAAAAATCTACTGCCAATCATTAGCGGACTGGAGTTCCACTGTGGCGACCCCTAACCGGGGAAAAGCCGAAAGAAGAACAAAGAAGAACATTAATTTATCTGCACAGTAATATATCCTGTTTACTTCTGTTATATCACATGGATCTCTATGGATAGTCCTAACTACTGTGTTTATTTGTTTTATCAAACTTCTGACTTTTTGGGTTTTATTGACCTTCTGCAGTCTATTTCTTTCATTGATCTTAATATATCTATCTCTATTAACTTAAGCAACTCTTCTCTTAGCTCATTTTCTTCCATGCTGAGGGCACATCTCTTGTTTTCCGTTTCCTGCAGGCATTCTATAGAAAGTTCTACAGCATCTTCCTGTGGCACATTCTCTCCAATTTTATCCTGTGTCATCCATTGCTCTGTCATATGGGAACTCACTGGCCTGTCACTCCTTAACATTGACTGCGTCAGTGTTTCCACAGTTTCCAGTTCCTTTCCTTGCTGTCTAGCTTCAAGTGAATGTTTATACTGGTTTCCTGTAGAAGGCTCCAAAATATCTTCATATGGCAACTGATCAGTTGCTTCCTGTTCCACTGGTTTCTCCTTAATTTGGATGTCCATTGCTCTATCTTGCTGTGGTGCTTTCTGAGTTAGATTTTCTACACTGAATGTTTCACTTCACAGGTACTCCATTACCAATCTTCTTTTCCACTTTTTCTCTTTGTCTTCTTACTTTTGTATTGTAAAGTTTTCTGTGTCTGAATTCCTTTGCCTGTATTTCTCTTCAAATATCTTTGGTGCTGCTCTTTTTGTATTGGTTAGTCTTGCTTTCTCCTTTGCATAAATATTGCACCATATTAAATCACTTTTTCTTTCCCATGTCCATACTTCTTCAGATGTCTCCTGATCTTCCTGTTTCTCCTTACTTTGGGGTTCATTCCATCATGCTATGATGTAACCTGTGTTAGACCTTCTACACCAAATCCTTTACTTCGCAGGCATTCCATAACTTCAACTTCCATTTTTTCAACTTCTGCTTTACTAAATTTTTTTTCTACATTCCCTCTTTGCGACATTTTTTTTTATTGTGAAAATTTCCATATCTGGATGCTCTGCCTGTGTTTCTCTTCAAATATCTTTAGGACTGCCTTTTTTGTATTAATTAATTTGGCTTTCAACTTTGCATAAATATTACACCATATCAAATCTCTCTTTCTTTCCCATGTCCATTTTTTTTATACTTTTCAAAAATCTCTAGGTTTTGTTGTTTATATTTTTGCACTTCCTCAGATGCTTCATTTTCCAAACAGATCAAAGTTTCTTGGCCTATATAATGTTTTTCACAAATCTGTTGTACTAGTGAACACAAATTTGTATTTGAAGCTTCTGACAGTTTTTTCTTGTGGAATTATTTTTCTTTCCTCTAATTTCTCTGTTAATCTTTTTGTATATCTTGTGTCTGGAAATTTTTTGCAAAATAGTAACAATACATAATTTCTTTCTTATCCTCAGTAGTCCACTCTATCGTCTTTATGGCTTTTCTTTGGCATATCAGTTTTTGTGATTTTTGTGAATTTCTACTTCTTACTACAATGCGGGGGGAGGGGCATCTTCCCCCTGGGCCTGGCCTGGCCCCATTGTAGGAATGTTTCCATATTTTGAGGATTCTACACTGTCATTTTTTCCAGTTCTGGCACCAGTGCACCTACCAGGATTGGGCACTTTTTTATCCTGGGTCTTGTGCACCCAGCTATCTCCTTTAATTTTTGGCCTACTTCTGTCCATGATATGTGCTATATAAATACAGTATATATATCAGTGGTACCTTGGTGAGATTTTATGAAAAACAGGATCAACCTCATGAAGGTAATCATGAAGACATGAGGATGATTTCAATTTCAGCAATACTACTCTCCTTTGCTTGCTAACTTATCCTCTCTTTATTCGGACACCCTGTACAGTGTGACAGTATACATGATAATGGAGTAATTCCCAAATCCACAAATTCTTACTTTAAAACAACCACGATAATGTGTTACATGCTGTTTAAGAAAAATAAGGAGTGAAGCACCTTTTTTATATACAAAACTTCTAAAGTAACATGGTAACCTGTGGAGATCTATATCTTCACATGTGCTAGTGCCTATTTACAGGAAACACATGTGATGGTACACTTATTTCTAGAAGGAGCTAGAATAAAGATCCCATAAAGACTGGAAGCATTTCTACAGTGACTGATTTGCTTATTGGGAATACTGATGAACATCTAAATGCTGCAACTGTTAGAAGTGAATAGATATATTTGTAGAAGTGAATAAATATTTTTGTTTTCAGAGTTTAAGTAATTAGAAGTAAAAAAGCACAATTTGCAGTTAAACAGATCCAGCTACAAACACCAAGAGTTATGTTGTTGCAAAAAGCAATACAGCAGGAAACTGAAAGTTGTGAATCTAAATCATTATCGGCATTCACCCCTTTTTCCCATTTTCAACGTGGGGTCGCGGTGTCATGTCAACTATTACCATCTCTCTCTGTTCAATGCCACTTTCCTGCCTTCTTCGACACTTATGTCTGACTGTTGTAGGTCATCTCTCACACAATCCAGCCACTTCTTTGTTGGATGCCTTCATTTCCTGCTACCTTCTTCCTGTCTGTTATAAATCTTCTTCACCAGATAGCCTACTGCTTTTCTGCACATGTGCACAAACCAGCGTAATCTGTTCTCTTTGACCTCTTCTGCAATTGGAGCTACTTTAGCTTCTGCTCTTATGTCCTCATTTCTTTGTCTGTCCCACAGTGTGCATCCTACCACCCACCTCAGGCACTTCATCTCCATCACCTCTAGCTTCCTCAACTGCTCTGTCTTTACTGCCCAAGTTTCTGTACCACACAGTAGTACTGGTCACACCACTGTTTTGTATACCTTACTTTTCAGCTTCTTTGGCTCTTTCTATCATATACTAGACCTTACACTCTGTGCCAGTTGGTTTGCAGCCCTTCTGATTCTAACTTTGACCTCCTCATTCAGACTTCCCTTTTCCTGAAACACCCCTTCCATATACTTCAAGCTGTTAATCTGTTCCACTATTTTATCTTCTTTCTCAATTTTCAGCTTCTTTTAAATTACACCATTTGCTGCCTTTAAAACTGTCTTATCTGTACTCAGTTTCATCCCATGTGCCTTCAGATTTGCGTTCCATTCCCCTATCTTTTCTGAAGTTTTTACACACTCTGCTTGTAATGCCACATCATCTGCATACAACAACTTTATTGAGCTGTCCCCTCCAACCTGGATTTGAATCCAGATATTAGATTTATATTACACTGTGAGTGGAGTAGTTGAGCCAGCTAAAATGATAGAATGTCCAATGTTTCTTCATGTCACTAAGGAAGAAGCCAAAAAACACATTTAATACTTTTACCTTTCCTGAACTGGAAAAAGACAAACAAAAGCAATTGAAGAGCAGTTCATGAATTCCTCTAAGCCTAGAAAGAATTTTCCATTTATTCACCCTTTGTTCTTTATAAGGCAAAATGTCCTGCACAGATATCATGACAAAGACTGTGAATTTGGTGAATTTCATGATTTCTTGAAAAGAGAATAGTGCATGCTATAAGAAATGATCAACCAAGTGTATGGACTATTAAGACAAACAAAACAAAACGTAACAGAAGTTGTGTGTTTATGAAGAGCCACTTCCATGAAGTGTACAGGCAGAATGGCAGATTTTACATTTGAGGTGTGTTGACTAGGAAAACAAACAACACATAAACTTTTCAAAATAATTTGCAAGTTATTGATTTGAGATATTAAAATGGTTGATACTATTTAAATGAAAATCATTGAGACAATGACAAATGAATATGCATAAAATGTGAGACGAGTGCAAGTCAGAATATTGTCAAGGAATGCTAAAAATAAATATAGATGTTGAATTTCAAGTAAACACAAGTGCAGAGTATATCATGTCTGAAAATACTTTTTAAAGTATTACAGTAAAACACAGATTAAAACAGCTTTGTGCACATTGTTAACATATTCAGAGTGCCAAGTAAAGCCATTTAGATAAAAGCTATTATATGTACGTATAACAATTAGATTTATGCATCACTTTAGAAAAGTTGTTTTCTTAATAATTTGAGTCATTTCATGGGTTTAATTTCTCCAAATGCTTAGGGTTTTTACATACCTTGACAGGAATTGAAACCATCCCTAAGTCAATGTATAATTAAAGTTCATGAAATCACTATTGCTTCAGTTACTGTTGTTAGCCAAGAGTGCTTTTCCAGCACATGCAAAATGTCTAGAATTGCATCCTTCTGCAGTTCATATGGGGTTACATGCATTGATAGCATATTTAAGTCTGGCTGTAATTTTTTTATTAGTCCTGTTGTTCCTACTACTACTATTGGAACTGTCTGGGTATCATTATTACACATTGCTCACATTTCTGTTTGCAAATCTTGGTACGTTAAGACTTTGTGTCTCTCACAACATCAGACATTCTAATCACTGACTGTAGCAATTTCAGTGATCAATGCTATTTTTGTCATTTTTAGGACTGCTATATCTGTTTTTTGCATGTATTTTTTGATCTGTTGGTATTGGGTTATTCCATGTGAAATAAATTTCATCAGTTTGATAATGCTTTGTGGCTCGTGGCTCCAATGCTTTTCAGCTATTTGTATATTTTAATGTTTGCACAGTCACCAATGCAGCAGTCTTGCCATATTATTGTGCCTTTCAGTATACAGGCCCTCGGCCATGAGTGTCTCACATTCAGCAATTAGATCTGTAACTGTCTCCAGTTACATTTTACAGAACCTGCATTTGTCTGTTTTTTCTCCTTTTGCAATGGACTTTACAACCCAACATGTATGCAGCCCACTATCTTGAGCTGTCATTATTAGCCTATCATCTTTTCATTTCAGTTCACCTCTCCTTAAACATTCCAGCAAACTCTTGGTCATCATAAGATTGTTCCATACGATCTCTATACCACTATATTTGTGGACTTTTCAATTTCCTTTCCTTCTCTTCTGATCCTTTTCTTATATTATTTTTTGTTTGTTTGTTTGTTTGTTTGTTTTGGCATTTTCAGTTGTTGTTTGTTGTCTACTTCTGTTTTGATTTTCATACCCACTTTATTTCAAAATGCTTTTGCTAAACTAAGTAAAGATGCCATCTAGACTTCTCCTAATGTTCTAAAGCTTTTTTATGTTTGGATATGATGAGGTCAGCAGATATGAATGCAGTCCCAGGATTGCAGATCTATAAATGTAGTCAGTTTTAAGGAGGCCCATACCTCCTTCAGAGTGAGGAATATATAACCCTAATATACACTGCTTTTTTATATATTATTTGATATGCATGAAGCATTTTTCTTTTTTTTTCGTGTCCAATTGATTCAGTGCTTTCGGGGCCAGTCAGTCATACCAAAGATTTAAGTTAGAACAGGAAACACAAATTGATTTATAGTTTTAATTTTATTCCAGGATGTCAAGGCAATTTTCAACATTAGCTTTAGTCTTCTGAAGTATTCCTTATTGAGTTTTATTCTCTTTTCTTCATATTTTATTGCTGACCCTTTATCTGCTCCCAAATATTTATACTCTCCCTCCTGCTCAAGTTCCTTTACATCAAATTGCTGTCCCAGGTTAACATTTTCTTGGTGCTGCAGCTTTTGTTTTTTAAATACTGCTTTTTCATTATTATGTCATCTGAGAAAGTTTTAGCCATTTGTATTCATGTTTTCAGCTCCGCATCTGATGAACTATACAATTTTAAATCATCGACCAAAAGTAGATGAGATGTCTTTAAACAAGGTTGGTTTTTGGGACTTAAACTGCAACCATGGCCTAATCTGTTAAATAAACAGCTTAATGGGTTAAGGGCAAGACAAAACAGCAGCAGCGACAAAGAATTACCCTGGAATATCTCCCCTTAAATTTTTATCCCTGGGACAGTAATTTGCCCTTTGTCATATCTTAGCTGCAAAGTAGTTTGTCATTATTTCATAGCCACTGTAATGTAACTGATCAATGTAAGGTGTATCTTATACATCTGTAAGCCTTCCGTTATCCATGAATGTGTGATGCTGTCAATTTTTTTTTTGTAATCTATCTATGTCATTCTTAGATTCATCCCATTTACAACTCCCTATTATGAATTTGTTTAACAATAAATGTTTCTTTGTTTAAAATTATTTTTATTACCTTTTTGTTCAACTGCCATGTTCGTCTAGATGATTATAAACTATGTCTACATCAATTCCAGTATATAATTTGCATACTGCCAGCAGGCAAGTTATGTGTCCATAGTTCTTAGGATGGCTTGGGCAGCCACGGTGGTGCAGCAGTTAGCATTACTGCCTCACAGCAAGAGGTTCTCTGGTTTAATCCTCAGCTGGGGTGCCTTCTGTGCGGACTCTGCATGCTGTCTGTGTGGTCATGTGGGTTTCCTCCCACATCCCAAAGACATGCTGTAGGTGGATTGGACACTCTAAATTGGCCCTAGGTGTGAGTGCGTGCATGTGTGTGCCTTCTGTGGAAGGTTGGGTGCCGGGCTGGCAACTCAACACCGTAAAACTCCACTGTCAATCATGAGCAGACAGGTGATCCGCTGTGGCGACCCCTAACTGGGAAAAGCTGAAATAAGAAAAAGAAGAAGTTCTTAGGATGGCTTGTGGGTTCACTCAAAAAGAAGAGTATTATTTTTCTTGTTGTTAATAAGGTTGGTTTCTGTTTGTGATGTGGATGCATGGAATTCCTACTTAGGGATAAATCTTTGACTAAAGATGCTAATACCTAATCAGCAGTTGGGTACTAAGTCCAAGTTTGGGGATTTCTAGTTAGATGTTTTTCCTAATTTTCTCTCAATTTCTCTGTCTGTTACTTCATCCCATTTCTACATTACAGCTTCTTAGTGTTTCTTTTAATTCTTCTATCTGTTCAGTATCTTTGTTATACTTAACAGGGTCTTCATAAATACTTCTACAAATGTACCTATTTCTTTTTCTTTTTTTTTTTTGTTACTGGTCCTTTTACCTTGTTTCCCAATTCTCTATAAAACATTTTGGGGGTCATCAATGAATTGCTTATTTTGTACTTTTCCTATATATATATATATATATATATATATATATATATATATATATATATATATATACTGTATGTACCTAAGTTTTTTGCTTGTACTGATATTTAAGATTCTCTTTGAAAATAGCGTATGATAAATTTGGTCTGTTTTGATGCTGTGTTGTTTTTAGCATGTCTATCTTTCTAACTCTTTTAATGATATGGTCCCTTTTCTATATTCGTCTAACAAGTGATGGTTTTAGCTTAATTATTTTATAGTTTTTCTCTAGTCGATGCTTCCATGGTGGCATTCCACTCATTCCCTACCATTTCTTTCCTTAGTTATTCCACATTTTTGTGATAACACTTTATCCATTATTACTTTAGCTGGAATATATCCTATTTATTTCTATTCTATCATATGAATTTCTCTTAACAGTCCTGATTATTGTTTTCATCTGTTATACAAATATTCTAACATTTTGGGTCTTATTGACTTTGTATAATCTATTTCTTTCATCTATCTTAATATGTTTAGCTATCTTTATTAAGTCAGGTCTTTCCTTAGATCATTTTCTTCTAGAACGAGAGCATCTTCTTAGATCATTTTCTTCTAGAACGAGAGCATCTTCTTCACTCTGTGTTACCTTTAAGTCTGCTACAGAAAGTTCCAGAAAATCATCCCGTGACACACCTTTTCAGATGCATCCTGCTTCATCTGCTGCTTCTCTTCTTCACTGGTCCCTTCATGCTCCAACATTACCTGTGTCAGACCAGCCCCTTCCTTTGCTGGGCAGCTTTCATGGGAGTCTCCTACAGGAAGCTCCAGAACATTGCCCTGTGACAAATTCTCTTCAGATACATCTCACTCCACCTGCTGCTCCACTATCTGGGGACTCACTAGTGACATCACCTTTGTTGGAGTTTCCACAATAAACCTTTCATTTTGCAGATGGTTCATTACTTAAATTTCTATTTGTTCAACTTCTACCTCACTAACCTTTTTTTTTTCCACATTCCCCTTTATGATCTCATTTGTTTTCATTATGACATTTTCCAAATCTAGGTGTCTTTGCCTATATTTCTATTCAGTTTGATGCTACTTTTTTATATTGATTAATTTGTATTTCTCCTTTGCAAAAATATTGCACCATATCAGATTTCTTTTTCTTTCCTACGTCCATGATTCTTTTTTATACCTTTCAAAAACCTCTGGTATTTGTTACTTACATTTGTTCACTTCTTCTGTTGCCTTTTTCCAGGTGCCTGATGTTTCTCCATCCAGATGATGTTTTTCATTGATATGTTGCATTACAGAATATTTATTTTTATTCATAGTATTGGACAGTTTTTCTCGTGCAAGCATTTTTCTTTCCTCTCATTTCTCTCTTAATCTTTCTAAATGTTTTCTGTCTGTAAATTATGGGCTTCTTGCATAATATAAAAAGAGATAGCAGGTTAGGCTGGTGCACGGCAAGTGAGCAAGGTTGATTAACAAGTAAAAGAGCCAGCACCCAGGAGGATCCACAAAGAATAAATTTTATTTCAAAACTGAAACTAGACCGGTTTCAGCGGCAAGGCTTTCTTCAGTAGTACATTGAGCCAAGGTAGTGCGTCATAGTCTTATATAAGCTCCAAAATTCAGTGACATCACTTCCTGTAGTTTAACAACAGCAAACAAAATAGTTGAAACAAACCATATATACATAGATGTATTACTCATATTCATGAGCTAAAGTTGGTGCATAAATTAACAAACCAAATATAATAAAATCATAATGTTCAAATAAACATATTATGATATTATATAAGACAACATCCTGAGAGGTAACACAAACAAAATTAACACAAAGAATAATAAATCCAGAAATGTGCCATACATCTGAATGCAGATGTGCCTGGACCAAAATAGTTTATATAATGGAATACAGAAGGTTATGTAGTTAACCAGGATTCATACATATGTCATTCACCTAAAAGTATTAATCATAATTTGTCATTTAGTCCCGGCGGGAAGAGCCCCCCAAGTTTAATGATCCATCTTTTTTCTTTAGCATTTAAAATTTCATGCCAACCTGTTTTGAATGATCGGTTTCCTGTAATGCAATCAATGATAATAAAAGAAAATTTTGCTGTGTGATGCTTAATGGAATGTCTATATAGTGCATTAGTCAGTCTCTTATTCCTGATATCTCCAAGATGTTCAGAAATCCTATCTGAAATTGTCTAGATGTTTGGCCAATGTAAAATGCCTGGCATGTGCATGTAGCAAGATATATTATCCAGTCCGAGCTACAATTGCCAAAAAACTGAATGTTATATATTTGTCCAGTATTTTTACTGGTAAAACTGGTTGTTTTGAAAATAAAACTACAAAAACTGCAGTGTCCACATGGGTAGATACCTATAAGTTTATCACCAGTGAGTGTTCTTTGTATAGGCTGATCTTGCATTGCTGTAGTTCTTTTGTAGTGGGAGAATAATGAACCTAGTGTTTTCCCTTTTCTATAAGAAAAATAGCATCGTTCTCCCAAATGATCTGACAAAAGGGGATGTGAATATAATATATTCCAATGGTTGTTGATGATGTTAACTAAGTGCCCACTGTTTCTGCCATAGGTCGTGACAAATCTGCATAGATCAGAATCCTGGTTCTTAGGCCTGGTATTATATTGCAGAAGGGAATCCCTGGATTTAGTATGACTGAATTGGATAGCTGAATCAATAGTTTGAGGAGAATAGCCCCTGGACAAAAATCTATTGGTTAACTCCATTTGTTGGTTATTGAAGTCGTCATTTGAAGAACAAATTCTTTTAATGCGCACAAATTGGGATTTTGGTATATTCCTAATGATGTGTTTGGGATGATGACTTGCCGCATGCAATAGAGTATTATACTGTGGAAACTTTCTGTGAATAGATGTTTTCAATGTATTATCAAACTGCCTTGTAAGGTGAACATCCAAAAAGTTGATTTCATTCATATTGAATTCCACAGTAAATTCAATACCCCAAATGTTACTATTCAAATGTTCAATAAATTCTTGGAGGTATTCTTGACCCCCTTTCCATACAAGCCAACAGTCGTCCAGGTATCTCCTCCATATATCCATATCTGGTAGATATATATTGTGCATGGGATCATATATAATTTGTTCCTCAATGTATCCCATGAAGAGGTCTGCATAAATGGGTGCAAAAGATGCACCCATGGCCGTCCCTTGCAGTTGCCAATAGCAGTCTTGCTGAAAATAAAAGACATTCTTGGTAAGAATGTGTTCCACCATACATAATAATAATGTATTCATCCCCGGAGGGTATAAGTTAGATTTATTCAACCAAAACTCTAAGGCCATAAGACCCGCCCAATGTGGGATACTGGTATATAAAGAAGACACATCAAGAGTACACATTAACCAAGCTGGCTCCAGTTGGGTTTCAGAAACAATCTGCAGAAATTCTGTCGTATCCTGGATTCTGGCCCGAACATATGATAACAAAGGTTTCAATTTATCAGTTAGGAACACAGATAAAGGTTCAGTAAGTGATCCGATACCAGAAACAATTGGTCTGCCTGGTGGCTGATGACTAGACTTGTGAATTTTAGGGAGTAAGTATAGTTGTTGTTTGGTAGGATCCTTAACCATCAAATGTATTTTTGTTTGCTCAGAAATTATCCCAGATTCCACTGCTTGTTCCAAAAATTCATTAATTTCTAATTGGAAACCAGGTGTAGGATCAATCACCATTTTCATGTAATGATGACGGTTGGAAAGTTGTCGAAGTCCTTCATTTACATAAAAGTCTTTATCCAAAACAACAACCGCACCCCCTTTGTCAGCAGAGATGATCACTATATCTGTATTATTTTTAAGTTGTAAGAGGGCCAATTGCTCCTTTTTTGATAGATTCTGCCTCATAAAGTCCCCAGAGCCAGACTGAAAGTGTATATCTTTAATGACCGCCTGCTGAAAAACAGCTACATGTTTATCCATGGGAGGATTAAATTTAGATTTATGGAATCTGAAATCAGATGATCTTTGAGTGTTATCCATATGGTCCTGTTGTTTAAAGAATAATTTAAGATTAATCTTTCTACAGAACTCTATAATATCACTAACCATGGAACTTTCATCAATAAGAAAACCAGGAACAAAACCAAGGCCTTTATTAAGTAAGGAATATTGATCATCAGTTAAAACATGTTTTGAAATATTCAAAACATTTGTACATTGTTGAGTTACTTCACTATTGACAAGAAGAGTTCTTCTAAGTTTGTGACCCCTGGGTTTCCTACCTGCCGGGTGTTTTTGACCCCTAAAGGGGCCTCAGTATTTCTACCCCTTTTTGCATTTGGAGAGTCACTGGTGCAAGGTGTCTCAGTGTCCGTAGTTGAGGATTCTTCCCCTGATGTTATATAATTGGACTCTGTTTTTTTCAAAATAGATCTTGATCTCTTTTTACGTGTGAAAGAAACATTCTTTGTACCATGGGCAAACCTTACACCCTTGTGTGATTCAAATTGTCTGCCCTTGTCATAATCATCCTTGTCCCTTGCAAATTTATGCAACTTCTTACTTTTCAGATTGCTCTCTAGACTGGATAATTCCTTAGACAATTTGCTCAGACAACCCTGAAAATTTGTGTGATGTTCAAACTGTTTTAAATTATTACACGTTTTTTCAACCTCATTAATATTGCCCTGTATTGATCTCTCATAGAAAGATGCCAAGATATGAACTCTGGCCATGGCGGCCTCTTGTTGTGCATGTTGCCAATCCTTAAGCAGAATCTCATCCGGTGAACAAACCAACGGTTGGATTTTGCATCTCAATCCTCTAGGGGAAATGTTTTGTACTTGGTAAGCTTTGAACAATTTATGGTGCCAAATGTTCGTTCTCAATGTTTTAATTTGTTTGCCTAATTTGAAAAATAGATTGTCACAACCGTCAACTGGATCAATGGTATCCAAAACATCCATTTCAGTGGATTCACTACCAATTCCAAAAATTGTTAGATCATCCTTATCGGCGCAAAGACCAGATAATAAGTTTTTGAGATCCATGACAATAAGTTGCTAATAATCAGAAGAGGCGTACAGAGAACACCAACAAAAAATATATACCTATCTCGGTTGAGAGAGCAAATTGTAAGTATTATCCAATAAAGAACTGACAACCAGAATCACAAAAGAGTGTAAGTCCAGATATATAGTGAGACCATAGGGCAAAAGGTATGTTTATATCCACGGGTATGGTATGTTGATAAAAAATTTTTAAAGGTCAGTTTATAAGTATGATATCAAAGTATGTATCAAACTGAAGACCCTTGAAAAGGTTTGTATTCCTCAATTAAACCAATGACATAGATTAAACAACAGTTGTACACATAGGAATCACTGAAAAATGAGGTAAAATGCTATAATGAGAAAAGAAAACCCAGTCAGGATATGAAAAGCAAACTGATTGCAAAAAAGGTATACCCAAGTATATAATCAAACAAAGGTGTAGTGACCCTTATCAGTAAGGTAATCAATAAAGCATATAGTCATTGAATCATTTAAGACTAACTGTATGGAAAATTGAAGTGCCTCCACTCCTTCGAAATGCAAAACTGGTCACAGTAGTTTCACATTTGTAAAATGAGCATGTAGTTATACACAAAAAGACAATCCTCATATATAGCAAATATAACTCAAAAAAATATTTAGATGATAGACAATTATATTAAATTCCTGAAGAAATATAGTAATGTCTGGCCCTGTAGATCAAGCAATACTGACAATCATGACAATAGAAAATGTACCTATATATTATTGCTGCCAAAAATCAGTATAAACAGGCAGAGATGGAATTGAAAAAGTTCAGAAGTAACCAACACTAAATGCCCTGTAAGGACTATAGAGCTGTATTGCAGTATGACATATAAATCATCAAAAATGATGAAATAACATTCTAAATAACTAATAACATGCCCAGAGTGGAGCAATATTTTGCCCAGAAAATCCAAAAAATCAAGAGTGTCACCTAGATAACAGCCATGCAGTCGATCGACACACCAATCTCAAAAAAGGTCAGTTATGAACCCAATACCTAGATAAATATCAGAAACAAATGCTTATAATAGGTATAAAAAGGCAATATTAGGTTGAAAAGATATATATTTAGTGATGAAATGTCCACACATCCAAAAAAAATGTATAGAATTGGTCAGGATAATCAATACAGAAAGAGTTTAATAAGAACAAAATACCTAAATAATTCACAGAGACAAATATGTTCAGTCATAGCCCTGAGAGATAAATGCAACAAAGTGAATCAAGATATCAAGATATAAATGTACCAAACAGCTTATACAAGCTGAAATGAGGCTAATGTTATCCCAAAGAATCTTTGTTCTCCAAAATGACTCAATAGGCCTAATAAATATATTGTGCCTATACACCCTAATATATATAATGGTTGCTAATAGATATCAAGAATATGATGAATGATAAACATATATACAAATAGGTGTAAAGGGCTCCCCTAAGTGCCATAGACTAGATATCATAGATTAAGTAGCAACAAGCATATATATAAAGTGAAAATATTGTTATATGTCATACAAATGTATAAACATTCAACTCAGTATAAATGCTGTAAAAATTACACAACAGGACTCTAGCATATAATGATCATATATATATATAAAAGCGTGGGACCTTGATGAAGATATAATCAACCTAATGTCGTTGACCTGCACAGCCACAAGCAATCAGTAAGAAAATATGTCCAGGCTAGGCCAAGCGGAGACTGTTCCTTTGATATCAAAAATGTGAGGCACTGCTCCTAGTCCCATGCGCCAAAAAAATAAGATGATAGTCCGAGTATGTTGTTTATAAAAAATGGTGGTACAGTACCTTTAATGAAGCTGAAGCTTGAAATCAGTACAAAATAAGTTCCAAATGAGACCAGTAAACAGCTAATCCAAGATGTCCATACGTCATTCAGTCTATCAAGTATATCTCAGCATAAGCCGAACTCATAAGAAATATGGTCGCTGGCAAAAATAACACCCAAAAATGCACAAAGCTGGAGACAGTAATAAAACTGAACTCACAGTAATAGCATATGCAGTTCGAACTAAATTGGTAACCCGGACCGCATCATTTAAACAAAGTTAACCACCAAAAGCAGAGATCTCCAAAAGCAGAGATCTCCTGTGGACAAAGTGTATTACAAATTTGTATCCCGTACACTCTAAATGACCTCAGGAACAATGTCGTCAATCTGGAAATAGCACCAAACCCAAACCGGTCTAGTTTCAGTTTTGAAATAAAATTTATTCTTTGTGGATCCTCCTGGGTGCTGGCTCTTTTACTTGTTGATCAACCTTGCTCACTTGCCGTGCACCAGCCTAACCTGCTAGCTCTTTTTATGTTACATTTATTTCCCCTCCTTGCTGGCTGTGGGCATATGGAGGATTAACTATTTCGAAAAGCCATTTTTGGTGTGTTTAAGTTGGTGATTATTTACCATCTACTTTCCTTGGATCTTTGACATCTGGAATATTCAATTCATCAGCGTTTGGGTTTGGTGCTATTTCCAGATTGACGACATTGTTCCTGAGGTCGTTTAGAGTGTACGGGATACAAATTTGTAATACACTTTTGTCGTTTGTCTCCACAGGAGATCTCTGCTTTTGGAGATCTCTGCTTTTGGTGGTTAACTTTGTTTAAATGATGCGGTCCGGGTTACCAATTTAGTTCGAACTGCATATGCTATTACTGTGAGTTCAGTTTTATTACTGTCTCCAGCTTTGTGCATTTTTGGGCGGATTTATGTTGCTCTATGGTGTTATTTTTGCCAGCGACCATATTTCTTATGAGTTCGGACAGGGGCTTATGCTGAGATATACTTGATAGACTGAATGACGTATGGGACATCTTGGATTAGCTGTTTACTCCGGGTCTCATTTGGAACTTATTTTGTACTGATTTCAAGCTTCAGCTTCATTAAAGGTACTGTACCACCATTTTTTATAAACAACATACTCGGACTATCATCTTATTTTTTTTGGCGCATGGGACTAGGAGCAGTGCCTCACATTTTTGATATCAAAGGAACAGTCTCCGTTTTTTGGCCTAGCCGCGTTTTTGAATACTTGGACATATTTTCTTACTGATTGCTTGTGGCTGTGCAGGTCAACGACATTAGGTTGATTATATCTTCATCAAGGTCCCACGCTTTTATATATATATATGTGATCATTATATGCTAGAGTCCTGTTGTGTAATTTTTACAGCATTTATACTGAGTTGAATGTTTATACATTTGTATGACATATAACAATATTTTCACTTTATATATATATGTTTGTTGCTACTTAATCTATGATATCTAGTCTATGGCACTTAGAGGAGCGTTTTACACCTATTTGTATATATGTTTATCATTCATCATATTCTTGATGTCTATCAGCAACCATTATATATATATTAGGGTGTATAGGCACAATATAGCAGTATTGCTTTTGCTTCTTTTATTAGGCCTATTGAGTCATTTTGGTGAACAAAGATTCTTTGGGATAACATTAGCCTCATTTCAGCTTGTATAAGCTGTTTGGTACATTTATATCTTGATATCTTGATTCACTTTGTTGCATTTATCTCTCAGGGCTATGATTACGAACTGAACATATTTGTCTCTGTGAATTATTTAGGTATTTTGTTCTTATTAAACTCTTTCTGTATTGATTATCCTGACCAATTCTATACATTTTTTTTTTTGGATGTGTGGACATTCGTCATCACTAAATATATATCTTTTCAACCTAATATTGCCTTTTTATACCTATTATAAGCATTTGTTTCTGATATTTATCTAGGTATTGGGTTCATAACTGACCTTTTTTGAGATTGGTGTGTCGATCGACTGCATGGCTGTTATCTAGGTGACACTCTTGATTTTTTGGATTTTCTGGGCAAAATATTGCTCCACTCTGGGCATGTTATTAGTTATTTAGAATGTTATTTCATCATTTTTGATGATTTATATGTCATACTGCAATACAGCCTCTATAGTCCTTACAGGGCATTTAGTGTTGGTTACTTCTGAACTTTTTCAATTCCATCTCTGCCTGTTTATACTGATTTTTGGCAGCAATAATATATAGGTACATTTTCTATTGTCATGATTGTCAGTATTGCTTGATCTACAGGGCCAGACATTACTATATTTCTTCAGGAATTTAATATAATTGTCTATCATCTAAATATTTTTTTGAGTTATATTTGCTATATATGAGGATTGTCTTTTTGTGTATAACTACATGCTCATTTTACAAATGTGAAACTATTGTGACCAGTTTTGCATTTCGAAGGAGTGGAGGCACTTCAATTTTCCATACAGTTAGTCTTAAATGATTCAATGACTATATGCTTTATTGATTACCTTACTGATAAGGGTCACTACACCTTTGTTTGATTATATACTTGGGTATACCTTTTTTGCAATCAGTTTGCTTTTCATATCCTGACTGGGTTTTGTTTTCTCATTATAGCATTTTACCTCATTTTTCAGTGATTCCTATGTGTACAACTGTTGTTTAATCTATGTCATTGGTTTAATTGAGGAATACAAACCTTTTCGAGGGTCTTCAGTTTGATACATACTTTGACATCATACTTATAAACTGACCTTTAAAAATTTTTTATCAACATACCATACCCGTGGATATAAACATACCTTTTGCCCTATGGTCTCACTATATATCTGGACTTACACTCTTTTGTGATTCTGGTTGTCAGTTCTTTATTGGATAATACTTACAATTTGCTCTCTCAACCGAGATAGGTATATATTTTTTGTTGGTGTTCTCTGTACGTCTCTTCTGATTATTAGCAACTTATTGTCATGAATCTCAAAAACTTATTATCTGGTCTTTGCTACGATAAGGATGATCTAAAAATTTTTGGAATTGGTACTGAATCCACTGAAATCGATGTTTTGGATACCATTGATCCAGTTGACGGTTGTGACAATCTATTTTTCAAATTAGGCAAACAAATTAAAACATTGAGAACGAACATTTGGCACCATAAATTGTTCAAAGCTTACCAAGTACAAAACATTTCCCCTAGAGGATTGAGATGCAAAATCCAACCGTTGGTTGGTTCACCGGATGAGATTCTGCTTAAGGATTGGCAACATGCACAACAAGAGGCCGCTATGGCCAGAGTTCATATCTTGGCATCTTTCTATGAGAGAACAATACAGGGCAATATTAATGAGGTTGAAAAAACGTGTAATAATTTAAAACAGTTTGAACATCACACGAATTTTCAGGGTTGTCTGAGCAAATTGTCTAAGGAATTATCCAGTCTAGAGAGCAATCTGAAAAGTAAGAAGTTGCATAAATTTGCAAGGGACAAGGATGATTATGACAAGGGCAGACGATTTGAATCACACAAGGGTGTAAGGTTTGCCCATGGTACAAAGAATGTTTCTTTCACACGTAAAAAGAGATCAAGATCTATTTTGAAAAAACAGGGTCCAATTATATAACATCAGGGGAAGAATCCTCAACTACGGACACTGAGACACCTTGCACCAGTGACTCTCCAAATGCAAAAAGGGGTAGAAATACTGAGGCCCCTTTAGGGGTCAAAAACACCGGGCAGGTAGGAAACACAGGGGTCACAAACTTAGAAGAACTCTTCTTGTCAATAGTGAAGTAACTCAACAATGTACAAATGTTTTGAATATTTCAAAACATGTTTTAACTGATGATCAATATTCCTTACTTAATAAAGGCCTTGGTTTTGTTCCTGGTTTTCTTATTGATGAAAGTTCCATGGTTAGTGATATTATAGAGTTCTGAAGAAAGATTAATCTTAAATTATTCTTTAAACAACAGGACCATATGGATAACACTCAAAGATCATCTGATTTCAGATTCCATAAATCTAAATTTAATCCTCCCATGGATAAACATGTAGCTGTTTTTCAGCAGGCGGTCATTAAAGATATACACTTTCAGTCTGGCTCTGGGGACTTTATGAGGCAGAATCTATCAAAAAAGGAGCAATTGGCCCTCTTACAACTTAAAAATAATACAGATATAGTGATCATCTCTGCTGACAAAGGGGGTGCGGTTGTTGTTTTGGATAAAGACTTTTATGTAAATGAAGGACTTCGACAACTTTCCAACCGTCATCATTACATCAAAATGGTGATTGATCCTACACCTGGTTTCCAATTATAAATTAATGAATTTTTGGAACAAGCAGTGGAATCTGGGATCATTTCTGAGCAAACAAAAATACATTTGACGGTTAAGGATCCTGCCAAACAACAACTATACTTACTCCCTAAAATTCACAAGTCTAGTCATCAGCCACCAGGCAGACCAATTGTTTCTGGTATCGGATCACTTACTGAACCTTTATCTGTGTTCCTAACTGATAAATTGAAACCTTTGTTATCATATGTTCGGGCCAGAATCCAGGATACGACAGAATTTCTGCAGATTGTTTCTGAAACCCAACTGGAGCCAGCTTGGTTAATGTCTACTCTTGATGTGTCTTCTTTATATACCAGTATCCCACATTGGGCGGGTCTTATGGCCTTAGAGTTTTGGTTGAATAAATCTAACTTATACCCTCCCGGGATGAATACATTATTATTATGTATGGTGGAACACATTCTTACCAAGAATGTCTTTTATTTTCAGCAAGACTGCTATTGGCAACTGCAAGGGACGGCCATGGGTGCATCTTTTGCACCCATTTATGCAGACCTCTACATGGGATACATTGAGGAACAAATTATATATGATCCCATGCACAATATATATCTACCAGATATGGATATATGGAGGAGATACCTGGACGACTGTTGGCTTGTATGGAAAGGGGGTCAAGAATACCTCCAAGAATTTATTGAACATTTGAATAGTAACATTTGGGGTATTGAATTTACTGTGGAATTCAATATGAATGAAATCAACTTTTTGGACGTTCACCTTACAAGGCAGTTTGATAATACATTGAAAACATCTATTCACAGAAAGTTTCCACAGTATAATACTCTATTGCATGCGGCAAGTCATCATCCCAAACACATAATTAGGAATATACCAAAATCCCACTTTGTGCGCATTAAAAGAATTTGTTCTTCAAATGACGACTTCAATAACCAACAAATGGAGTTAACCAATAGATTTCTGTCCAGGGGCTATTCTCCTCAAACTATTGATTCAGCTATCCAATTCAGTCATACTAAATCCAGGGATTCCCTTCTGCAATATAATACCAGGCCTAAGAACCAGGATTCTGATCTATGCAGATTTGTCACGACCTATGGCGGAAACAGTGGGCACTTAGTTAACATCATCAACAACCATTGGAATATATTATATTCACATCCCCTTTTGTCAGATCATTTGGGAGAACGATGCTATTTTTCTTATAGAAAAGGGAAAACACTAGGTTCATTATCCTCCCACTACAAAAGAACTACAGCAATGCAAGATCAGCCTATACAAAGAACACTCACTGGTGATAAACCTATAGATATCTGCCCATGTGGACACTGCAGTTTTTGTAGTTTTATTTTCAAAACAACCAGTTTTACCAGTAAAAATACTGGACAAATATATAACATTCAGTTTTTTGGCAATTGTAGCTCGGACTGGATAATATATCTTGCTACATGCACATGCCAGGCATTTTACATTGGCCAAACATCTAGACAATTTCGTATTAGGATTTCTGAACATCTTGGAGATATCAGAAATAAGAGACTGACTAATGCACTATATAGACATTCCATTAAGCATCACACAGCAAAATTTTCTTTTATTATCATTGATTGCATTACAGGAAACCGATCATTCAAAACAGGTTGGCATGAAATTTTAAATGCTAAAGAAAAAAGATGGATCATTAAACTTGGGGGGCTCTTCCCGCCGGGACTAAATGACAAATTATGATTAATACTTTTAGGTGAATGACATATGTATGAATCCTGGTTAACTACATAACCTTCTGTATTCCATTATATAAACTATTTTGGTCCAGGCACATCTGCATTCAGATGTATGGCACATTTCTGGATTTATTATTCTTTGTGTTAATTTTGTTTGTGTTACCTCTCAGGATGTTGTCTTATATAATATCATAATATGCTTATTTGAACATTATGATTTTATTATATTTGGTTTGTTAATTTATGCACCAACTTTAGCTCATGAATATGAGTAATACATCATATCTATGTATATATGGTTTGTTTCAACTATTTTGTTTGCTGTTGTTAAACTACAGGAAGTGATGTCACTGAATTTTGGAGCTTATATAAGACTATGACGCACTACCTTGGCTCAATGTACTACTGAAGAAAGCCTTGCCGCTGAAACCGGTCTAGTTTCAGTTTTGAAATAAAATGTATTCTTTGTGGATCCTCCTGGGTGCTATCTTCTTGCATAATAGTAACAATACATAATTTCTTCCTTATTCTCAGCAGTCCAGTTAATTATTTCTGTACCTCTTTTTTTTTTTTTTTTGGCCTGACAGTTTTTGTGTTTTTTGTGAACGACTTCATTCTGCCATGGGGGGGGGGCACTTTCCCCTGAGCCTGGCCTAACCATATGTAAGAATATTTCCATGCCCTGAAGATTTTATACTACTGTTTTTCCCAGTTCTGGCACCAGTGCATACATCAGGAGTGAGTACTTTTTTATCCTGGGACCTGTCCACTAAGTCTTCTTTTTTTATTTGTTGACCTACCTTTCTTCACTGTATATAAAATACAGTGTATATATCAATGTCTTCTTGGCAAGATTTTTGTACAAACAGAATCCACCAAAAGAAGGCACTCACCAAGGCTTTAGGATGAATTCAGTTCCATCAGTACAGTAATACTACACCCCTTTTCTTGCTGATTTCATAAATTCATTTGGACCATTTCACTGGTAAGAAGCTAGGAATGGTAAAACAAGCTCATAGTGAGAAAGAGCATTGAAAACATGTTCCTGTACCCTTTCTGGAATGGTAGCACAGTTTTAAAGACATTTCAAATACTGTACAGAGCCATAGCTAGGGCATCTAATGTGGCTGTGCTGATTTATTTACAAACTTAGAAAGTCTGCCTGGGACATTGTGTACAAATAAAGTCCAATGATATGCCACTAATACATGCTCTAAGGAACATAACAGTAGCTTTAAGGAGTATGAATAGCTGAATTTGAAGCAATCAGAAAGCTTAGGTGTCATTAAAGAGTAACTACAGATAAAATAATGGGTGAATTGTATGGTTACTGCTGTAAAATAAAGTAAGATTCACATCTGCATTGATGTACAGAATCTAAATAAAGTGAGTATAAGAGAGCATTACCACAACTTACAAAGTTTGGTGGAGGAAAAATACAGGGCCCCAATTTTGGGGACAACTGTGAACACTGAGTAGTTTCATGGATCTGGGACACGCCAAGGAATTTTTTAGACTGAATAATAGATGCAAGTAAGCATCTCTAAGGTCATCTAGTATGGGCAAGAGAGACAGAAAGTAGGGGTACAAGACATGGACATGCCACTAATAGTATGCTACATTCTGTAAGCTAGATCTAGAAGGGGGAAGGCAAGCATGAAAAATGTGACAAAATATGCATTAGGTATTAAAAAATGGGAGGAATATACACCAAAAGAATAGGAAAACATTTGTCTAGCCTCGAGGTAAACTACTAAATCTGAAAAATGCAAAATATTTCCTTGGCATTGCCTCCACAAATATTTTTACATGCCAGAAAAGATAAACAAAATGTTTCCCACATTAAACAAGGAATGTTAGAGATGCAATGCGAAGGAGCTGGGAACAGGGGAGCATGCATTCTGGGGAGGAAGAAGACTACTAGAATGGCTGCAAAATTGTATAACAAGAATGACAGGTCGTGAGGTAATCCTGACCAAGGAAATGATGCTGTTAAATTGGTGGGATAACAAATGTTCTAGATACATTTGGAATTGATTTCATTGTTTATGATAACAGGGAAGAAGGGAATAACCTGAAAATTAGGCATGTACAGGAAATGGAATAAAGGAGAGGCCTACCCCACACATTTGTGAAGAAAAGCAGGAACAAATGGGAAGCTGAGTCCAAAAATGAAAGAACTTTTGGAAACATAGAAATTACACAGAACAACCTTAAAAGAATGACAGGGTAATAGTGGGGCTGGGTGTTTTGTACATAGTTAGAAGGTCTGGGGATAGTTCAGTTCATAGGTTCATAGATTAGTACTAGGCTAACTGCTCTTGTGAGTCATTTTAAGCCTAGCCAATTACCCCTGTGAGACTGAAACCCTGTACCTTGTGTTTGTAAGGCAAACACCTTAACCATTAGGCCACCCTCCCAACCCCTGTTATATACCAGTTTACCTATACCAGTTGTTATATAACTCAGATTATGGTAATTTAGATGAATGCCTACTGAACTGAAAAGATTATGATATGTAACCCCCCTTTCTGGAATGGGCAGGTTGTTAATTTTAGCCCTTAAAAACTTTACTTAAGTATTATTCTTATGCACTGAGTGGGTAGTGTTGACAAGGAAAGTAAAAAGTGTATCATGAATGTGGTATGCACAAACTAGTTGAATAGTTTAAATAAAGAAGGCGAACGTTAAACACAGAGAGCAATACCCATTGCTTAGTTCTGGAGAAGTGATTTAAACAATACCAGTTGCTTAGTTATTTTCACGGTTAGATGCAAACTAAGGCTTTTGTCAGATAAAGTTAGATGAAGAAACTGCCATATTGTGTACTTAATGTTCAATTAGGTACACACTACTTAGACTTCATTTTGGTATTTCACCTGCACCAGTGAATTTCCAAAGAGTTTTTACACACACAGTTAAAAGCTTGTGAAATGTAAATATAAGTGATGATCAATTAATGTGGGGTAAGTCACAAGAACAGTATGGCATGCCATTGATACTGATGCTAAATACATTAAAATAACATCATTTCAATATAAATATATCCTATATAAAATAAGAATGATGAGGCTGAAATGCACATGGCATATTCTAATACCAGAGAGGCCTATTAAAATAATAGCCCAAATGTCAAAACAAGAATACGAGCAATAAAACGGTTTATAAGAGTAATCTAGAATCTTGCAGTGTCTCTGCTAATAAGTCTGATATAACTATGCTTCTAAAAAGCTCTTAGAGTAAGCTGCAGCCTACAAATTAAGATATAAACAAAAGTAGAGTTCTAAAATTCTCAAAAAATGGCTACCGAAGGAAACACATTTAAAATTGAAGATGATGTGAATAAGCAAGTTATCTTGCAATTTGAGGTTGCTTAAAATTATACAGGAGCTGTGATCGTAAAACAGAATGGACCACTTGCTTATGGCCAAGAACATTTGTAGTGTCACAAAACATATAATGCTCATATAGAAAAGAAAAGCATTGTTAACAATACCATATGGGTGCAAGAAATTACATGAATATGATTAAAGTAAAGATGTTCATGTAGGAACAGACCATAAATCCTTATAAAGCATATTCAGAAAATCAGTATACAAGGTACCTCTATAGCATTGTAGAGGGAGTTCCTTAGTATACAGAAGTGTGATAGGAAATTGAAATACAGACCAGTCAAGGATCTATGCATAGCATATTCATTGGCAACAGCATATTTACGAGACATGCACAAAGAATAGTTGGAAGAACTAGAGATTATTTAAGCAACACTGCAGAGAAGGCAGGCATCTCTCTCTCTCTCTCTATGTATATATATATATATATATATATATATATATATATATATATATATAAACCAAAGTTCAGAGGAGCATCTAATTTTGCCAGAACCAGTACTAGTCGTAAGATAACTATGACAGCCAAGAGTTGCAAAGATGGGATCATCTAGCTGTTTCTCCAAGAAAAGTGAAAAGGCAGCAAAAATTGTCCCAAAAGGAATATCAGATATCCAAAGACAACAGTTCTCTTAAATGGTCTATGTTTAGAACAGTGAAGAAACAAGCCACATATATATATAGACCATGTGAGAGACAAACTCAATAATAAAGACTGAAAAGTTGCATTTAGTAATGTGAATAACAATCTAATTTTATTGTAAAAAAGCACTATATGCTCACTGAATAGTTAAGGATAATTTAAATGATCAGTGTAAAACAATTTATGCTCCTTCTTACCTTATTTATAAAATAGTTATATTTTATAACTACTGGGAAAAATAGGAGATTTAGTATACAGTGGACTACATATTTACATTTGTTAATGCCTAATTACATGAAGTAATATCATGTGGTTCGATTCTTTTAAGGACGTAAAGATCTCATGGGGCTGGGAACACATCTGTGGTGTCTGTATTGTTTAATAAGCATCTTATCAAACACTCAGGTGTTACAAACACTTTATCAAGCAATAGTTCCAAATCTATTTTATTAAGTTTGGGAGCTAAAGCAGAGGACTAAAGTGCCACCCTGTTAATGAGCTATTTGCTGTCTCAAGGGTGCAGCATTTAAACCTTTCCACCTTCATTTACTGCTGTGTAACACTGAGCAAGTCATTTTATCAGACAATGCTTTGGAGCTATTGCAACATTTGCTCTAGGCTCCTCAATGGTCTCCAGGACTGCATGCCTAGTAACTATGAACCTGTTGTCATTGTTCACCAGACATTTCCTATAAGTGTTGAGGGCTGGCAAATGGTTACGGTGTTTATCTCACAGACACAAGGTACAGAGTGTGATACTCATCGTTGAAGGGAAATTGGCTAAGATTAAAATGGTCTGCAAAAGTAAGCAGCCTAGAATTTACTTAGGGGTTGAGGACTGGCATTATGGTTAAGTTGTTTGCTTCACAAACACGCAGTACAGGCTTTAATTCTCACCTTTGGTCACTGTCTGGTTATTGGTCAGGTGTATAATAGTCTGCAGACTGATTGCCTAGTACTTGCCTATGAATCATGTCTGTGCCTTATATTTTAAGAGAGGTTGGAATAATGGTTAATGTCTTTACCTCACAGATACAAGTTACAGGGTTTGATTCTGACCTCTGGTTGTTGGCTAGACTTATAATAGCCTGCAGACTAAAAGTTAGGGGGTTGGTATAATAGTTAAGGTGTTTACCTCATGTACAGAACATACAGGGTTTGATTCTTACCTTTGAAAGGGAGATTAACTAGACTTAAAATAGCCCACAAGGGCAGTTAGCTTAGTACTTACCTATGAACCTAGAACCTATGGATGAACAAATATTTGTTAACAGTTAAAAACTAACCAGAAATTAGTGTCCCAAAATCTCAACTTCTGAGCATTAAAAATCGTAATACTATACTTTAAAAAGCATAGCAGAGGATCAGAAAGAATAGGACTCGTTTTTTTTCCATAAAATAAGCATTTCATTTACTAAACTCCTGAAAGTTAATCATAAGAAATCTTTGTATAAGCTTAATTAAATTATTTAATACAGGCGGTAACCTTAAAATGGCATAATTGCATGAAAAATAAATCAGTAAATCTAGGGGGAAGAATGCTAAACATGGAGACAAAAAAAGAAAGCATAGTCCTATACACAAATCATAGCAGTTGAGAAAACAGTGCCTGTTTTAGTTTCATAGGTGGAGGTTATGGGAATCAGCTAGTGGTCTGCAGGGTTATATAATTTGTTGAGTGTTATAGTCCCACTAAATCATGCATCTAATTATTTTTAGCGGTGGTTATTCTTGGGTTTTATTAGAAAACCTGAAAAAAATGTAAATAACATTTTAGGCAGCTCATGGAAATGCCAAAAATCCAGACTAATGTTATACAAGTGCAGGTGTGTAGTAGTTCCATTAATTAGGCTCTGAGTTTGGATACAAATTCATTAAATCATTATTGTAATAGAGACACTTGAACCTAGTGGATGTTGTCTAGTGTCTAGTGCATGGAAGTTAAAATTGGTTTGTTTGGCCCTGATGGTCACATGTGCTATACATACATCCCAGAAACCTTAGTGTAGTTGCATAATAATTAAAGAGAGACTTTTTAGGCTATGCACAGTGCTTTGAATCTATATATATTTCAGCAACTTAATATAGCACTCTTCCTCAATGGAATTTGATGCTTTAGAGAAAAATCACTAATTACTATAAACAAATCATCTAATAGTGCAAGCACCTCTGTGTATTCTAATAGTGTAACTAAACTGTGGAATCACATCCCAGTACCCCTGAAATCCATTCAGAATGCAAACTGATTTAAAACACAATTACAACTTCACTTATCAGATGTCTGCAGGCTATCAAAGAACTAGTCCATCCAGGCCGTACTTCCACACCATCACCAAATACCAAAAACTCAGAGAAAAGTATAGCAACCCAATGTATCTCCTTTTTCATAAACTCTGTGCTCTCACTTATAAATAAGAAAAATAGCTTACCACAAATTGCTCATCCTGCAATTGATGACACTCCTACCACACTGTCCCTCCAACCCATCCAAACAGGTAAAATAAAGAAGTTATTGCACAAACTAAAACCCACAACTCTTGCCACTGATAAACTACTAAGCAACTACCTCAGCATACCAGCTGACATTATCTGTTACCCAGTATCAATACTGATTAATAGATCCATCGTGGAGCAGTATGTAGCAGTATGTAGCTAAAATCTGGAAAACCTTCCACGTCATTCCTCTCCATAAAGGGGGCTCCTTATTTGAGCTATCCAGCTATAGACCAATATCTATACTGTCTTTTCTTTCTAAAATATTGGAAAAATACATCCACATGCAACTAATGCAACATCTACTAACCAATAACCTCCTTCCCAGTGCACAACATGGATTTCGGCCAGGCCAAATTACCACCACTGCCCTGTTTAACTTCACCAATACTGTAAACCAGCTAAAAAGCAATGGCCAAATTGTTGCTTCAATATTTCTAGATATGTCAAAGGCATTTGACACAGTGTCCCATGAGCAGCTCATGCAAGAGCTAGCATCCCTCAGCATATCTAACAATTCACTGTCATGGTTCAAAAACTACCTCTCTGATCACCATCTGGCAGTCAAATGGCAGGATGACATCTCCTCTCTGCTTCCCATAACGGTAGGTGTTCCACAAGGCTCAATACTTGGGCCTCTACTCTTCTCAGTTCTCACCAATAATCTGCACACAGCAGCTAGCTTTGCTGCCATAACACAATATGCAGATGACACCACTGTTATCTGTGCTGCACCCACCCTATCACAGCAGACACTACCCAAAGATCTTTTACTGCCATCGAATCTTTCCTAAATAAATATCAGCTCATCCTAAACCCCAACAAAAAAATGAATGCTTTTCTCCAACAACTATCACAAAACAGGCTACTGCAACCAGGACTTTAATATCATCTCATCCAATCACACAGTAATAGGACCCACCCCAGAAACCAAGCTACTAGGCATCACTATTGACAATAAGTTAAAATTCGACAAACACAAGCAATCAAAAAGGCCCACATTAAACTAGGTTCTCTTTATAGGCTAAGACCATATTTACCCATCTCTACCAGGCAAGCAATCACCAGAACCCACCTACTATCTATCCTAGTCTATGCCTCCCCAATACTCACAAACCTTAAGAAAACAGACTTAAGCAAACTTGAAACATGCTACCACAAGACAGACAGATTTACCACCAACCTACCCCAGAGAAAACATTACTGCCTTGCTCTAAAACAGCTCAAATAGCTAGAGCTTCCTAAACTCTTAACTTTAAACAAACTTACCCGAACCCACTCCACAGTATACATACCTGAAAATTTTCCATCCCTACACAACCTTGTTCAAATACATCTCAACAACAGGATGCTGAGATCATCCGAAAATCTACTATTAAAAGTTACAAAATCCATTAACAGCTTTGGAGACTCACTGTACTCTAATAACATCTCCAAAGCATGAAATTCTATCCCTCAGAACATACTAAACACAACCAACCCAGCACAATTCAAAAACCTACTAAAGACCCATCTATATGACAACTGCTTATGCTCTTGTTCCTCACCTGGCTGAACTTTCTTGTCATCTAACCATCTTTTCCCACACTCATTCCTATTTCTATTTCTTATATTCATATACGTTTTGACTCATTCAGTTGTAAGCTTGGCTTAACTTACTTGTCACCTCTCCATCTATTCCCTCAGCCACTCTTATCTATCCCCTCTTATACCCCTGATGTACATACAACTTTGCACTAATTAATTGTAAATTTCTTAAATGTTATTTACAAACATTAGCAAATTGTCATTCCATCGTATAGAATGCTTAATCTATGTTATGTATAATCTCTTCTGACCTGCAAATTTTTTTCATAATGTTTTACTATGTATTTTACACAGTATGTTCAGATGCAGCTCTCTGCACCAAGCACAATTTCTCTTAAGAGCACACAGGGAATGCACACTCCAGTCCTGGGGCTGAGTTTTCTCTCCAGGCCCCATACAAGACTCCCCACTGACACAGCTGTAGAGTTAAATCCTTAGCCAGGTATTGTAGGCTAAGTCCTCCACCACCCTCTCTGTTAAATCAGTGCTCTCAGTATCACTGTTCAAAATAGCTGACACGCACACACTCTCTCTTTGAGATTTGATTTTCACACACACACACACACACACACACACACACACACATGCGCGCACACACACACACACACACACACACACACACACACACACACACACACACACACACACACACACACACACACACACAGACCTGGGAAAGTCTGGCACAGTTTACTCGTTCTGCCACTTCCACCCAGAGTATAAAATAAATTCACTGCCACCGGCCAGCTACTTTAAGGCTCTTACCAGGGTACCCAATCACTATCAGTAACATTAATAATTATATGAATGTTAATATTTGACCAAACAGCAAGGATCTCAAGAACATGGTGCCACAGTAACACTAAATAAATGCAAGTCCTCTCAAAGGTTAAATATTTTCTAAAGGACCAGTCACAATGAAAGATATGGATATAGATAATAATAAATAATGAAAAAGAAAACATAAAAATATAGAATATCTATTTATAATAAACACCAGGGTTTCAATCACATGATATATAAAAAACAATACAGATGGAAAGACTCAGACAGATAGAGGAAAAAATAACATTTAGCTAATCTCACTATATTTTGCTGACTGAAGAATTAGTATTCCCTACTTACTGTCTAGAGCAAAGCAAGATGAGGTGGATGAGTGTCTTGTGTCAGTTCCAATAACAGAGTGTATCTATCACACCTCACACTAGTATCTAAATACAATTTCAGTACTGGCTATAACATGAGATTGTGACACTGCTAGCCTACCTATCTGGAATTTTGTAAATAATCATATGTCAGTTGTGACTATCAACATGATTCATATGCGTGTCTTACAAATGTAAGAGAGATATATGTTATGTGTATATTAAACTACTGGTGTAGAAGTGTGTTTTGAACAGGGTTTGTACAGTACTGAGCTTCACTGATGTGTCCATAGTGTACCCTACTGAAAACACAGATGGAAAAACGCAGATAGATACAGAAAGAACAACATTTAGCTAATCTCACTATATTTTCCTATCTCAGTGAAGAAGTACTGTTCCCTATTTACTGGCTAGAGCAAGGCAAGATGAAGTAGATGAGTGTCTTGTGTCAGTTCTAATAACAGAGTGCATCTATCATACCTCTCACTAGTATCTGAATACAATTTCATTGCTGGTTACAGAATTACATCACATCTTGTCACCTGACTCTGTGGTTCCCACACTACCCCCTAACAAGCAACTGAACCAGGATTTTGCATAGATGTGTCAAAATACACACATAAAACTTTCCTAAGGCTTAATACAGCATCTGGAAGCTATAAAACAAATCTAGCACCTCTTTCCTTCCTGCAGAAAGACTTTTTATAGACATTGCATCTCTGGCTGAATTCAGACCTGTGAGATAAAATCTTTATGGCCCAAACCAAGTCATTTCATTTCAGGCTATTTTTCTTAAGGTTAGCTGGGTGAGCTTAACCCCTTCCATTCTGGTATTATCTGTTAAAATATATGCATTTCAGCAGTTACAACAATACAGCTTGACATACATGTATATTTCTTTTCTGTCCAGCAGGACCCACAATCAATACGTTTTTAACACAAACAGCTTTATAAATACATTTTTAACATAAGCATCTGCACAAATCAGTTTGATATTCAAATGACATATAATTATTTAGAAAACTCCAGCTAGCTATGCTGGCATATGTTACACATGCACTGCCTTACTCCCCCTAGCACAGCTGACACTACCTCATATCATCACATAAATGTTTAGCTGCTTTCTTGTAGTTGTGTTACAAATTGGTTCACTTTTGGAATTGTGTGATTTGTTGATCATGCACTCTCAATGGGCACACTAGAAGTGTATGTGAAACTTGGGAAGTAAAAGAAAAATATGTTATCAAATTATACAGTATAGTGCCATTCTACCAACATAAGGCTAAGAAGCTGTATACAGTGTACCAACTATATACAGCTGTTATTCAGATTATCACCGCAGAGGGCAATAAGATGAGACTAAGATAAAGTTGTTTATGGAAAGGAAGATAACAGTGCTTTTTCATCCTATACTACTTTGTGAACATTTGTACATTATGTTTGCAAATACTTTTTCCCCCAGTAGGTAAGTTGAAGGAAATAATTTATGCTACTGGTACTAAATGAGAGCTTTTTTATTCTTGAGAGTCTAGTTGACTGAACGTTTTTGAACTTGGCTTAAAGAAAGTTATGGGTACCAAGATGAGGGACAACATGGAGGGGGTTTGATGGTGTCCAGTGAGTTCTCGGTCCTTTAGAGTGAATTTAAAGGGACTAAGCTGGGAAGCACAAATGTGCCTGTGAGCAATAATTTGCTTACTGTACTGATGCTTGTGGAACAGCTGATGCCACTTAAAAGATTCGAACATAGTGTAGTGATAGGCCACCCCTTAGTCCACCTTTTGCCTAATGTTTACAGTGAAGTTTCTAGTAACTTTGACTTGCTCTGACCAATCTTCATAATATAGCATGCACTGCAATGGTCATCCCCTCCATAAGGGAGGACCTTCAGCAGATCCTGGAAACTACAGACCTATTAGTCTGACTTGTCTTTTTTGCAAAGCCATGGAAAGAATTATCATAGAAATTATCAGCAAGGACAGAGGAGACCTCCAGACACTGGAACCATCCCAGTTTGGCTTTGTCAAAAAAGGTCCTGCTTACTTAGTTTGGTGGACTTCTTTGAAAAGTTCACTAAGGCAATGGATGAGGGGAAAACAGTACACACTGCCTTCCTAGCTATGGCTAAGGTATTTGATACAATACCCCACTCGGGCATTGACAACAAATTTACAGAACTAGGTATAATCCCTTTATAACATGCTGGCTAACTTGCTGGCTCATTGATAGGACCCAGGAGGTTAGAATCAGTGATACCATCTCCACAAAGTGGCCAGCCACCAGTGGAGTCCCCCAAGGCTATGTCCTAGGCCTACTCCTCTTTGGAGTCTACTTCTTGGATGTCAACGCCAATGTCAAAGGTCTCTGTCTAACCAAATCTGCAGATGATTGCAAAGGGGGGTGGTCATTGAGTCCCCCCAAAACAATAACACCCTTCAGGAAGGTCTAATACAGGCAAATAATTGGTGCCAAAATCATGACTTAAAACTCAACACCAAGAAATGCATTATAGTACATTTTGGAAAGTCTGCCACTCCGAGTAACTATATCATCAATAAAACACCCTTAAAAGTTGATTCACTAGTCAGGCATCTGGGAACTCATGTAGATGGTAACCTAGCCTTCAACCAACATGTGTTCAAAGTAGCAAGAAAATCATTCTATGTTGCTCAACTTATAGGCAAGGGCATGGCATCTAGGTCTGGACAGGTCATCATATCACTGTGCTCGGCCCTCATCAGACTCATTATAAACTATAATGCCCACTTTGGTACGCACCTGACCAAACACATGCACTAACTGGAATGTCCACAAAGGTTCCTTACAAAAAGAATACAGGAAGTAAATACAATGTCCTGTGCTAACAGCTTCAAAGCCCCGTCTCTTTACTTGGTATCATACAGACTTGTGAGAGGTGATCTTTGCCTGGCATGCAAGGCATCCCTGGGCCCAGTTTTAAGGACCAATTTGCACATCTGTAAAACAAACCGCATCAGAACTACTAGATTAAAGGACCTGAATTCTGCTTGCAACATAAATAGGGCATGTTGATGAGACACGTGTTTCTCAGAGAATTATCATTCTCTGGAACACACCCCCCATCCGTGTGAAGTAGAGTTCCTCCTTATTGCTATTTAAGTGCAGTTTGGACCACTGGATGGATAATCTGAAATTCTGGCTGCTATGTCTCTGATGTACAGAGATGGTCAGTAAATCACACTCTATATAAATCAAATTGGTGTGTCACAGCCTATGAACCTCTAAGTCTAACTTCTATAAGAATATTTTCAAATCTATTTTTTCAGTCATACTGGCATATCTAGAAAGATAGTGATCACGCATTTCTCTTACTTGTCTGACAATCACAGGGAATTCATGCCAGCAAATCACATGTGCCTAAAAGGATGTTGGATTTCTTACAATTACAATTGTATGTAACACAGTTTTCATGTTGATCCAGGTTCCACAATTTGCTTCTAAATAACATAAGTCATTAAAAGGAAATACCCATTTCTAGGAAAGGATAAACAATAGTCTTCACCTAGCACATTCATCCAGACTTAATGTGTCTAGGCCAGGAAGATATTTTTGACATTTCCATGTAAACATTACAGTTGCTACAGTAACAGATTTTGCAGCCAAGATGCAAATTAAAAAAATCAGTTCCACCTACAGGCATATTATTCTCAAGCAAGCAACTTTCTGTATAGTCCGGTTTCTGTAAAACTACTATTGTCAACAGGTTAGCAGGTGTGGTGTTTGCAAGACAGCAAAGCCTTGAGGGTAGACAACAGAGTCCCTGCATCAGTATCTGGACATAATTCTCAAAATAGTTATTGCTGCACCTGAGCCTGTTGAAATACAACATTCTGAGTGATGGCAAAATACCACTCGAGACCAGTGTCTTTCCTGCCTCAAATACATGCACAACGAGATCAATCATAGTCTTCTCCATGCCCCTCTGGATAGAATGCCTAAAGTCATTCACCTCTACATAGACTACTACCAGGTCATAATTGTATTTGCCAGTATGGAGGCATCTAAAAGCCCTTGTTATGTTTCAGATCCTGGCTCTGGAAAATTAGCTAACCATTACTAATGTCCTAAAGAATGGAAGTGTCACTTGTGGGTAATGAGAGTAACTGGGCATTGCCAAGCTGCTTATGCTCTGAGAGGGTACTGGTTTTGTTCTTTTGCAGACAAAAGCTTGGTTCTGTAGTTCATAGACACAAGGACTCAAGATTATTAATGTCTTAAAAAGTCGATGCATTTTAGCCACCAGAAGCAGGTATAAGGAAACACATGCTCACATTATGGGCACATCACCATGCTTGCTGTCCAATACGGAAAAAATATTGGGGAATAAAAATATCCTAAACCCTTATACAGCAATGCTGTGGTCTCAGGCTCTTACTTCTCCCGCCATCATGTCCTCGGTTGAAGTGGGTAAGGGATGGAGATAAATGACCTCATTGGGAAATTAAGCCTTGACAATCATTGGAAAGACCAAAAAATCTAGTGTGTGTGTATGTGTGTGTGTGTGTGTGTGTGTGTGTGTGTGTGTGTGTGTGTGTGTGTGTGTGTGTGTGTGTGTGTGTGTGTGTGTGTGTGTGTGTTGTGTGGTAATATGTGTACCATACTCAAACCTCATGCCTTATTGCATACACAGTAAATAGTGTCATATAGGAAATATCGGAACAACCTTATAAATGCTATAAGCATAACAGACCTGAAAGGTATTGCTAATAGAAGTTTTGAGGCTATAGTACAAGCAACTGAGGTATGTGAATATTGTGGGTAATCTTAAAAGTAAAAGGGAAGGGGAAGACTGATCATGAAATAGGTTTTAAAAAGACACAGAGGGATATGGAAGCAGGCAGAATATGAAATCCAGCTGTAGAAGCTCTCAGTTTTCAGTTGACCATGACAGTGTCTGAAAGTTGAATATAGTTGCTCCTTACCTCTGGCAAAACAGATAAAGATGAACAAGTTTCCAATGAACTTTTGAACATCAAGCATGAAAGTATATTGGCTTTATTACATTACAGAATTGGTAGGCCTCAATACCTATCTCCACATGAAACACTGCCTTCAGGGCTATTTAGTGGTTCAGGTCCTGGAAACCTGTGGAACAAGCATGCTAACACAGAACATGGTACAAAGGTTTGCAAAACTTTACTGCCTGGACACATAATCCAGAGATAATAGCAAAAGCAGCACAACAGTATTACAGAATACATGACCTATATTATTTAAGTGTTGCTTATTAGCTAGCTGTGTTGGGGAATGGTATTTGAAAAATAGACAATTACTCACCATGTTTAGCATTGTAAAGGATTCCTGAATGTATTTAGAACACTTTTATCTGCCCTCCATTTAAAGAACCAGATGGATTATGTTATTTGGATAGGTTTTCTCATTACTAGCTTTATACCACTTGCAGATGTATGTTTTGAGGTCAGAACATTCTGATTTTATTTTTCTAACTTAGTTTATTATTACACAACTTCCTTTAGTAGAGTAGCGTGGCTTACTCAGGTAGATAAATGTCTTCTCACTCTTAAAGCTATGTTTCTCAAATTGTAACAGAACCCTCTTTAAAAAGGAACCAGCATATTCCATGTGAAGCTTAAGGAAGAATCAGAGAATAATGTGATTAAAGTCGAGATTTTTAGTTAAGTTTCTGTGGTGGATAAACCAAAATGCAAATGACTAGTAGTGAAAGATGCTATGCATTAATAGCAAGTGAAGGAAAGGTAGAGAGAAACAAATATTAAAATGGCAGATAAAGTCTGCATGTCCCACCTATACTGTTCATTTTCATACCCTATGAAATCTAGTTCTTTGGAGGTGCTTCCTGCTAAGGAGGAATCCCCATATTCCAAACTGGGGAAAGTATAATTCAAACAAAGGTAATTTGGTCGAGCACAAATTGGACAAAAAAGTTTAACCAAAAGCACTTTCAGTGGAAGTGGAATATTTTCTTTTGTCCACTGTTGTGTAACCTCAGAGTAGGTATATTTAGGTTTGGGGTGGGGGGGGTGCTTTCAGCTAAACTTTTTTCTGTAAATTTGTGATCAACAGAACTACCACAGATCCATTAACATGAATCCCGTCAGAACTTATTATAATAAGTAGAAGCTACAGGGAGTATAGTCTCCTACCTGGAGGATATAGTGGGATATAATGTATCCCATCAGAACTTATTATAATAAGTAGAAGCTACAGGGAGCATAGTCTCCTACCTGGAGGATATAGTGGGATATAATGAATCCCATCAGAACTTATTATAATAAGTAGAAGTTACAGGGAGCATAGTCTCCTACCTGGAGGATATAGTGGGATATAATGAATCCCGTCAGAACTTATAATAAGTAGAAGCTACAGGGAGCATAGTCTCCTACCTGGAGGATATAGTGAGATATAGATAAGCTTTACCCATACTTTAAATACTTATTCTATTGTCCTTTTGAATGATAATTTAAGTCCGTTTGACCTTGGCAGTGCAAGCCTCAACATTTCAATATGGAGCCAATGATGTTTATTACATCTGATTTTGCACAAAACATAATTTTAAAATGATAATGTCAAATAACTGTTCTACGCCCCTGAGAACCTAATGGACATCTGCATTCTAGTGATATAAAACTCCAGCACTTGTATACTGCAGACAAAACATGTCAAAATGCCTATATAGCTTTTCCAACATTGGAGAAGGAATAAAACGTTTGTGGAGCCTATGGTATTTTTCCTTTTGACTCTGGAATTGGATAAGTGTTGCTCTATAATATTTTCTGTGTTCCTGTTTAATCAGAGAATATCTTCAACTGTTTCTGACATATGGTCAGTGGGGTACTTCTCATACATGTGATTTAATTGGGCAGTAACCAAGCAGACAATCCAGTTCACTACTTTCTGTTTTGCAAACATGGGGATCTAGTGTATTGTGGATCTGAAACCCACTGCAATACAAGTATTACCAAAGTCTGTACAAAGTTCACAGAAGTGCTTTGTCAAAGTCAAAGTCACAGTCAAGTCAAAGAAAACGTTATTGTCATTTAGAACTACACGGCAGTGTAGCTGAGTGAAATTACAATGCTTCGTTCTCAATGCAGGAAACAGTTGCACATATAGAAAGAGAAAATTAATAAAATATCACAGTAGAATTTTAATAAGTAGCAATTTTTACGTAAAGTAGGACAGCAGTGACCCACACCCATCCCAGAACAGGAGAAAAGGAAGACAGGGAACAATATGAAGGTAATATTGGCAAAGTAAAACTGAAACAATAGCAGCATATCTATGATTAGACTGAATTATTGCACAGTTGTATAGTGCACTTTACAGTCCTTCAGTGTGGTAGGTGAGCTACCTTAGCATTGCACTTGGTTATTGCACATCCATAAAATAAGCCACTTTATAGGCTAGTTATGTAACAGAAGTGGTTGAGTGTTTCAACATACTCATGATTCGTTTTTCCTAAGAGTTCAACAGTCTAATGAAGAGCAGAAAAAAGCTGTTATTTAGTCTGGTGGTCTTACAGTGCAGGCTTCTGTATCTCCTGCCTGAGGAGAGGCGAGTGTACAGATCATTGGCAGGATGCGTTGGATTGCTGGAAATCTTTTTGGCCCTGTTGATGCACCGGCATTTGTGTAGATCTTCCAGAGGTGTAAGGGAGGTGCCAATGATTCTTTCTTGAGAGTCTTCTGATCCTGATTGTTGCAGCTCCCGTACCAGACTGTAATGCTGTTGGTCAGGACACTTTCAATGGTGCCCCTATAAAAGGTCTGAAGTACATAGCTTGGTAATTTTGCCTTTCTAAATTTCCTTACAAAGTGCAAGCTTTGCTGAGCTTTTTTACTGTGCTGGATAAATGGACTGATCAGCATAAATTCTACATGATATGAACACCCAAGAACTTTGTACTCTTGACCCTTTCCACTGTCATTCATCCCTTTCATCAGTAGAGGTTTATGTGGTAATTGAGATCTTCTGAAATCAGCAATCAACTCCTTTGCCTTGCTGACATTCAGTGCTAGATTGTTGTTGTCACACCAGACCAGTAGTTGATCAGTCTTGTTCCTGTAGGCCTCCTCCTCCTCTCCATTTTTGACCAGGCCTATAACAGTGGTATCATCTGTAAATTTGATGATTCTATTCATCTCATGTCTGGCTATTCGGTCATGTGTCAGCAGAGTGAAAAGGAGAGGGCTTAAGACACACCCCTGCAGTACTCCTGTGTTCAGGATGATACTTCCAGAGCTGTTGTCTCCCACTTGAACCTTTTGAAGCCTTTCAGTAAGGAAGCTCTGAATCCAGTTGCATAAATGAGAGTCTACGCCCAGTAAAAGTAGTTTCAATATCAGATTCTGAGGGATGACAGTGTTGAAGGCAGAACCAAAATCGATGAATAGCTGTCTTGCATAGCAGTTTTTGCCTTCCAAGTGGTTCAGTGTTTCATGCAGCGCTAGTGAGATGGCATCCCCTGTACTGCTGTTTGTCCTGAATGCAAATTGCAGTGTGTCCAGTGTCACAGGTAAGACTGAGGCTATATGATCTTTGACCAGCCACTCCAGGCACTTCATTATGGTTGAGGTTAAAGCAACTGGTCAGTAGTCAGAGTTGTTGGCTGTGGTTTCTTGGGTACAGGAATGATAGTCATCTCCTTGAAGCATTTCAGAACACTGGCTAGATGGATTGAGGTGTTGAAGATGTCAGTGAGTACTGGAGCCAGTTCCATCACACATTCCCTTAGTACCCTGCCCATGATGTTGTCAGGGCCAGCTGCTTTCCTCGGGTTGACACGTTTTAGGGTTCTGGTGACATCGATTGTATTGAAGCTCAGCACTGCTACATCCTTGTCTTCAGGATTTGTCCTTTGCTACAAATCTGCAAATCAGCAATTTGAAATAGTACTTATATTTTTTGCAACGTACATTTATCTGAATCACAAATGTAGGAAAGATGCCTGATTTGGGATTACAGTCTTTAGAAGTATTTTTTTTCTTTCATAGCTTTCTGTCCACCTCTTCAACTTAATGGAACTTATTATTATCTCAGAGACCTCAACCTCATTACCACAATCAACAGAACATACTGGAGGGACAGGTTCATAACCCAGAGACTGCCCATGCTATGGGATAGACTTCCCATACATGTCAAGCAGAGCACCTCACTGACCCTCTTCAAGAGAAATCTTGATGAGTGGATGGGAAATAGAAAATTCACCCCAGGGATCACTCCAGTGGTTCTACTTGATAGAGGCACTGGGAACTAAGGTCAGGTGGCACGATGCCAGGGTAATCCTATGGCTTGGCTTGTAAAGGCCCCAGGGCCATTAGCCTAGTACACACCTATGAACCTATGTAGTAATGACAAGGAATATCCATAGTTATTGGAATGAAGTAGAGCATATCACATCAATATTCTGTCTGTACTGTATTGGAGGGTCTATATTATAAACAGGAATGCTTACCTTATTGAATCCCTAAACGTCGACCCATCCTCATCGAACTGCAAAAACACCGAATGCCCTAAACCGCGAAATTCAAAACATCGAACTATCATACTTGTCCCACCCCACCGCCAGCTACATACTACCTACAAAAACAAACTAAATAAACCACATACATACACTAACCAAAACCCTACATCTAACCCTAAACTAAACCCTACTTCTAACCCTACACTAAACCTTACATATACCACCAAGTATGACCTTAACTTAACCCGCACCCTAATCCTAAGGTCCGTAACTATCGCACACTTACCTTAAAAAGCTAAACCCAAACAAACTAAATAATCCACACACATACACTTAACAAAACCATACACTAAATCT
Organism: Protopterus annectens; assembly: GCF_019279795.1. NCBI lineage: Eukaryota > Metazoa > Chordata > Ceratodontiformes > Protopteridae > Protopterus > Protopterus annectens. The sequence goes on along the minus strand of NC_056728.1, from coordinate 1,834,511,378 downwards.
AACATACATTACCATCCATGCACTTACCTTAACCCGCATCCTAACCCTAAGGTCCGTAACTATCGCACACTTACCTTACGGAGCTATACCGCAGAAGGCCAACCATGACGATTCGATGTTTCCAGTTTCACTCTTCTGGACGTTCGATGTTTTCACATTTCGATAAGGACGGGTCGGTGTTTAGGGATTCAATAAGGTAAGCGTTTGAGTTACTAATAGGGAACCGTATTGGATTTTCTGTCTTACTATATATCTGTGCTGTCTGCTGTCTAACATCTGCATTAACTGCACCTAATGAGTCTTGAAGCTAGCAGAGTTGTTCTTACTGAGAATGTCAGAATTAAAGCATTTTTGTGGTAATATGGCTTAAACAAAACTATTAATGCCCACAAGGGAAGCAACGAGCTTTGTGGCACAACCTTAGGAAAATGTCCGCTGTGGTAAATTCTGAGAAAAGAGCAAATATCCTGGTGAAACTGACTACAAGAAGATTCATCGGTACTGAAAGTATAAGTTTGAGCAGTGAAAATAGCCAGTCCATATTCTGGAGTCACAGCTTTTCTCTGCCCTTTACTAATCTGAAAGCATCAGTAGAAGCACCACAGAATGCACATTTATGCAGTGAAGGTGCCTTTAGTAGAAATAGAATCACTTTGGTAATCTGATTCTTTTTTTCCAAGTACTTCACATATGCTAAGTCTGATATTTTAAAAATTACTTTGTATTTCTTTGAATTAGGATTATGAAAAGACAACATGGCCTTGTTTTAGATTCTGCTTCTTTATCCCACAGCTGAGCACTTCAAGACACCCTATGAACCACAATAAAATGGAGATCCACTTATTTTCATATAATGTAATCTCTCTGCTCATTTTTATGAATGTATTCTTTCAAATCTGAAGAATCATAAAGGGTGCAAGAAAGAAGATAAAACCAAAAGATAACCAATCAAACAGAGAGAGAGAGAGAGAGAGAGAGAGAGAGAGCATTCTTCAGAAAGATCCTTATCACTATGGATAGTACAGATGGTTGATCAGATATTGTTAGTCTGTGTATTGTCTACTCCAAACTGTTAAATAACATTTTATGGACAAATTTATTTTGGTTAGAATAAATAAAAAAGAACTGCTGCTAGCTGACAGTATCAAGATGTGTGCACCATGTGACAACTTTCCTCAAGAAACGTCATCAGACCGTTACACACAAAAAAACCCTCTGCTTTAAATACCTTTGAGTTAATGATGCAATAATGATACCTCCTTAAAAACACAACCACTAACTACAAATGTCAAGACATCCAGTATATGACATACATTATATAGACTGCTGATACCTAAAGTACCTCAATTTCAACCTTACAAAATAAAATACTTCAATGTTTTAGACTCCCCTGTTTTGAGACCCATCTAAAATTCAAGTGGTCATTTAGAGTTAGTGCTCTGCGAACTACTACTCGGGCCTTTATTCTTTTTCTTCTTAATGTCCACGTTGTACTGCCGGAGTGAAAACTGAATAAACAGTAATGTCTGCTTCATAATTTCCTGTGAAATTATTGAAGCAGCATAACTCTGTTATTGCTGGCACAGGAAACAGAAGAGACACTAGAAATAAACCAACAGTGGAAATGGACTGACTTCTAATGATTCCTTTTTATAGTTTGGATTAATTGGGAACAATTTTAAGAGGAGGAAGATCTGGAGAATCCACTGGAATACATAGGATGTTGTCATGGTGAATGTTTCATTCTCCTCAGGTCTGAACAAACATTGAATTTCAGAAGTGCTTTAAGACAAAGGTGATAGAAACATTTAAATATTTTATTTTGTTACACTGAATTTTTGGTGCTTTAAATGTTTCAGCAGCCTATACGTTATATCTCATACTGGATGTATTGGTTTATTTACGAATAGTGGTTGTGTTTTAATTAGATCCTACGACATGTGGTCATTATTGCATTATTAACTCAAGGCATAAAAATAGAGTTTCTTAACTACCTAACAGTGCCTGATGAAGTCTCATGATGAACATACACACACTGTGTATAGACTGAAGTTTCTTGATAATGTCAATTGGCAGTGTTTTACTTCCATAGATGGTGATTTAGCAATTGTTTTCATCACATAGAATTAACAAAACGATCAGTTGCAAGTAGGACAGTCAACCTTAGAAAACACCTGTCTAGCACGTCCTCTGAATCACAGCACTTAAAGAGAATTGTTAAAGTAACATTAACACTTCACTTCTACAGTGCTTTTCAAAATAAAATGATTAACACATTTCACCAGAATGTGTTAATCAGCTGCAAAATGGTGCATGCATATATTCTAACATGTTTAATCTAGCAAAGTGGGTTAAGTATTATATGATTTTAATACTTCTAGACAATTAGAAATATCAAACATGCTCTACATCGACATAAAACCCTAGAAAACATACAGTTAAATAGGACATATCCATCACAATGTGGACTTTATCTATGGCAAGCAATGGTCAGATCAGCTTTTTTACAAAAATGTATTGATTTAAAGGGCTACTATTGTGTTGATATTTAAATTATAGCTGACTGTTCCTGTTTTGCTCTTTATGGTGTTCTGAAATGGACAGTGTGGCATTAGCTTTGCTTTTGTAAGTTCATAAGTATGTGCTAAGCTAATAACCACTAGACCTTTTTAAAATTAGCCATACATACCAAATCTCTGATAAGTTCTGGTACTTTTGATAAGTGTAAGTAGGGGCTTGGTAGATGAAACATTTACAAGTAGGGGTCTGGGAGATGAATCATTTGCAGGCTGCCTGTGTCCATTTGAGACATACGTTTCAAACCAGGGATGACTTTCCTGTTCCCCATCCAATTTTCCAAGTTATACTTGAATTGGGTTAGGGAGGAACTCTGCTTCATATGGATGGGAAGCCTGTTCCAAGACGACCAATCATTGTAAAACCAACATTCTGCCTTTCAGCAGTCATTTTGGGATTCATGCTTCTGTTTTGCTCCTGATGAGAGAAGGAGCATAGGGACATTATTTCCTGGAGACTGCTGATCAGCAGAAAGCCTGATAACTGTTTCATAGGAGCCATCTTGGAATTTCTGCTACTGTTTTGCTTCTGGTAATGGAATGAGCAGACAGTCATTGATAACTGACTTTGTCTGACTGGGCAATGGGAGTCTGTGTGGGACCTTCCTGATTGATATGGTTGCTATTGAAGGTATCTACCAGGAAAAATCTACAAGAAGCCTACAGTCCCCTGCATCACCTGGGACATCATGACTGCTGATCACCACAGAGAGTGTGGCGTTCTTCTCATCTTGGGATTAGAGCTAGTTTTGCTTCTGGTGAGAAAAGAAGCAGAGACATTGAATCCCAGCAGTGTGAAGCTGTGGTGAGACCAACACTAATAGTAGCCAGGTAGTAGCCAGCTAAATAAATCCCCTCTGTTCATCTTTCTTGACAGAGCTGATTCTTTCTTTTCAGTAAATACTGCATGATTAGCTACTGTATAACCTAACATCAGAATATCTCCATAAATTTTCGACCAAAACACAGTACTAGTACAGCCCTCATTAGTTTTACCAGCTCCATTAGTCACCTCAGAAACAACAACCAACTTGTCTCTGCAACCTTTCTTGACATGTCAAAAGCCTTTGACACCATATCCCATCAAATCTTCCTAAATAAACTGGCCACTTACAACCTCTGCCCTGAAGCTCTAAACTGGTTCCACAGCTACCTCTCAAACAGGCAACAGGCTACCTTATGGGATAATAAACTCTCCCCTCACCTTCCTAGCTCTGTAGGAGTCCTCCAAGGATCAATTCTTGGGCCACTATGTTTCATCATTTTTACCAACGACCTCAGCACATCTGCTAGCCCTGCCACTATTATACAGTATGCAGATGATGGCTCGCTTATCTGCTTTGCTCCTACAATCGAAGCACTTCAAACAAAAACTCAGACTGCCCTCAGCAACACTGAAAGATATCTAGAAGCCCATCAACTTATACTAAATCCCAATAAAACTAAGCTTGTGGTCTTTTCAAATCTTTAATCTCTAACTAATCATCCACCTCTCTCTATCTTTTCCTCAAATGGCACAAAAATAGAACGCTGAACACACTAAACTGCTTGGAGTTACTATAGATAGTGCATTGAAATTTGACAAACACATAGCACAGACAATTAAAAAGATCCATATAAAACTTGGTATACTCTATAGAGTCAAATCCTTTCTTACAAATCATGCCAGACTGGCAACAGCAAGAACCCACCTGTTATCTTCACTACTCTACTGTTCTCAAATATTTACAAACCTTCGCAAAACAGAAATGAATAACCTTGAATCATGCTATAACAAGATAGCCAAATTTGCAGCTAACCAGCCCCAAAAAGCTCATCACTGTACTGCCTTACAACACTTAAATTGGCTGGAACTCCCAAACTTACTTACATTAAACCAACTATTAATTGCCCATACAGTGATGTATAAACCTGATCACTGCCCATCTCTATCTAACCTTGTTCAACCCTATAAAAACCTTAATTCTCTCAGGTCAGCAGACAAAGTACTACTTAAAGTAAACAAATCACACAACTCACATGGTGACACATTATACTGTTACAAAATTGCAAAATACTGAACCTCTCTTCCACAACCTATTCTATCCATTGATCATATTCATAACTTTAAACAGGCACTAAAACAATACTTCATAACTCACTGGATATGCACCTGCTCTTCTCCTGACTAACCTGACCCCCCCCCCATCACACTATATGCAACTCTCATACATCCACATAACCTTTGAATGAGGACATTGCCACCACTCATTGGAGTGTGTGTGTGTGTGTGTGTGTGTGTGTGTGTGTGTGTGTGTGTGTGTGTGTGTGTGTGTGTGTATATATATATATATATATATATATATATATATATATATATATTTATATTATGCATGTTTTTAATACAAATTGTTAATGTATCTCTGTATGATTTTCTCATCTTATTGTATGCTGATATATATATATATATATATATATATATATATATATATATATATATATATATATATGTGTGTATGTATATATACCTTTGTATATCCATGTTTCTGGAGCTTTTCTCCCCGGGTCTCCACTGAAAAAGAGCACTTTGCCCAGTCAGACATTACCCGGTAAACAAATATAAATAAATAAATAAATAAATAAACAAACCAACAAACAAATAAATACATAAATAAATAAATAAATACTTCATTCATAAATTATCAGGGTGCCCTCTACAGATGCAGGCACTTTGAGTTGATATTTTTCCTGTAAAGACACCCTTGAAATTTCGCCAGTGCCTACTTGCACACAGGGCAACTAGTTGTGCAGTGACAAGCACTGCTCCCAGAGTTGCAAACCAAATACTCCTAACTTTACTCTATATTCTCAAAGCAATCATCTAATCAATAAAAAAGGGCCTGTTGCCATGGATATTAGCTTTCCCACTATCTCCATTGTTGGCTGGGGTAATATGTGCACATGGGTGTATATCTAAACATCGAACGCTGAAAAGTTCGAATGCCAAACCTCGAACTTGAAAGATTGCAGACTGAAAATATCGAAGCTGTGGAACGTCGAATTCTTTCCTAGGGAAAGAATTTGGTGGTCTATTTCTGTAGCTTCGCTATTTCCTCCACTGTGGTGCGATCTCGGAGTTGGTATATTTAAGTAGGGGGGGTGTGGGGAGCACAGCACCCCCACATTGAGGGGTGTGGGGTGGAGTCCCCCACATTAGAAATAGTTTGTAGTGTTCATGTGTTTCGCGTTTTGTACTGCAACAACAATTTTTTTCCCAGGGAAAAAAATCGCTGTTCTCAGTCTTCGAGGTTTTCAGCTTTCGTGGTTTTGGGTTTGATGTTGTAACATTCGAAGTTTTGACAACTCAATGTTATGATATAGACCCTGTGCACCCCAAGCCAATGTAGAAATTGCTTCATGTTCACTAACAACCAGCTTATTCTCAAACAAACTGATAAGGCTTGTGAGAGATATATTTACACAATGTCACTGGAGGCAAGGTTCACACATAAAAGCAATCCTAACATCAAACAGGTTGTCAACAGTACATATGCTGCACCCATTACACAAAGCACAAACCAGGCACACAGACCCACATATGCTAAGGAACTTAAATATAACCTTTCTAAACCCTAAAGACCTCCTAGATGAAACCCATGTAACACATGCCCTCAGCAGTCCCAGATGAACTCTTTCAAAACAACACCTACATCAACACATACAACCGCATATCATGGAGCCTTCACTTCTAAGCCCATAAGGCAAGTCATTCCATGAGCCAACATTCTGGTTTTTGGAGACTCCATTGTGAGACACACTAATGTCCTTCTCACCAGGCTGGTAATGAGAATGTTATGGTCAGTTGCTTATCAGGAGACAGTATCCCCCATATTATGCACTCACTCAGGTCATTGGACCACAAGTACCAGTATGACTCAGTCATAGTCCATGCAGGTATAAAAGACCTGAGACATACCTCACTAGAATATATGACGAGAGACATCATGGAGCTCTCAGAATATGTGTCCCAGCCTGTTATGAGCCTAGCATTGAACAGCATTCTACCTTCTAGAAGGATGATGCCAAAATATGAACAGAAGATGACTGACTTTAATAACTGGCTTATCTTTTGATGTCATTCTAAGGAGGTGAAATATTGGTCAGCATGGAAGGAGATGGACAGCATACCATGCTGCTTTGCCAAGGTTGGTCTGTACCTCTTCCCTTTAGGCTTCCAAATACTAGTTAAAATATTGTCTTTCCCCCCATAGTGCCTTTTTAGGCGATGACAATCTGACAATGCTTTCAACACAGCAAATCAAAAATCAGAAAATCTAAAGGTGTTACTGATCAATACTAGGTGTCTACACAAGAAACTGCACTCTCTACAAGCTGTCCTCACCTTAGCAAATGCTGACATCTGTGCAGTCACTGACACATAGTTTAAAGCAGAGAACAGCACCCTGGCAGTGTAAGGTTATAATGCCTTCCACACATTTAAACTAGGTACTACACAGGCAGGGACATAAGAAATAAATATACCTCAAGACTGTTCAAAACAGGATAATGCACTTGAGCATCTCCACATTCAAATCACCATAGGAAAACCCCCAAATCACATGTATTTAAACTTACTGAAGACATTTACCATCTGACCCAATACCATATTCATGGTCAACTTTAATTACCCCACTATGAACTGGAATCATATGCAACACCAAACAAGCAGGCACAGAGATTCCTGGACTTTGTAAACACAAACTCCCTGGACGAGATTGCCAATATGCTGACCAGGGCTAAAAACGTATTGGATCTGGTACTTCTTAATATGGGAGACCGGCACACACACACCCTAGTATAATGTTAGCTCTGGTAAGGGCAGAACACAAAACGTTTTCCTTCAAAGTAGAAATAGAACACATAACCACAGCTAACCTTGGAATGTTCAGGAACTACTCTAAGGCTAACCTCCTACTATTAAGTGATAGCCTGGTAAAATTTCAAGCCTCCCCTGAACCATGAGAACACTCCTGCCTCTGTGGAACTGTTCAGAGAAACTCTATACAAGCATGTTAATAGCTGCACAGAGGCAGCTGTACCTACCAGGAATAAGTACAGAACTAACTCAAAAACCAAGCCACCCTAGTGGAACCACAGTATCAATAAGCTGCATAACAGAAAGAAGAAAATCATGGCAAAAATTAGAAAGTGTAGCACCCAGCAGGATAAAAGCTTTGTTATCAAATTATACAAACAACTGAGAGGACAAATGCAGTCTACCAAAGCCAAATCTTAGGCAAATTTGGCCTCCAGGCCAAGGACAACTGTGAGGCATGCTTTAGTTATGTCCGCAACCTCAAAGGCAATGCACAATTGTTTGCAGAGCTCATTGATAATGGAGCCATCAACACTAATCCAGAAGATATAGCAAACCTACTGGCAGACAAATTCAGCTCTAACTTTACCCCTGTCTCCATCCAGCCTCCCCTCAGGAAATGCCATCAAATATAACTCCCTCAACTATCACTAATGAGCAGGTCTTTGATACTCTCTCTAAGGCCAAGAACACAGTCTGGAGTGTGATGAGCTGCTTTACACATATACATACTTTAGTGGCTGCACAGCAGCTGTAACAGTGAGTGTGGTGTTTGGTGCAAGGTAACAGCAATAAGCAGGGTTTGGCCAAAGTGCAGGTGTTGATTGTGCAGACAACCATTTCCCTGTATTCTGGAATGTAACCATCTTCCACCACCTGTAGGACTAAGGCCACAGTTAGTAGGGCTGTTCATCACTCCAAACTTTCCCAGGCTGTTATGTAATTCCCCATCCCATAATGCACCACTTCCATGACACACTCACTCAAACTCTTTTTCTCTCCAGATGTAAGATGGATGCACTGAGAGAAATAACGTATAAATCCTTTAGGACACCAAGATCATATCAGCCAAGAAAGGAGGAGGTGAGCTAGGTTATTATGGGGGATGACCCCACTCTTACATGTTTATTCTTATGGTTAGTACATAACTTTTGTTTTTGATATGAATGGGTATGTCCTCTGTGACTTGTAAGCCAGGGTCCAAGGTTCTCCTAGTGGGTGGACCTTAGGCCAAGATTGTCTTCATACATGTGATCCTAAATGAGGACCTCAACCTAGACTTGAGATCAGACTTGTATTGTTTCACAAAAGTATTCAGAGATGAACAAGTAGCAGTGGGCCAAATGCCATCTACACATGCAACACTGAAGAAAGCTACAGAGGATGCCATAGCTCTAACAGAATGCAGTTTAGGATGTCTAGGTAAGGGTTTATTATGTAAAATGTAACAAAACTTTATGTGGTGGGAAAGACAACTGGCATTGATAATTTTGGAAACTTCTTGTCCCAGAGAGTTGGAATAAAAAAACAAAAAACAAATGAAGAATCAAATTATTCACTTTTGTTTTAGTCTTACCTTTACTAATTAAGAGCATCCATCGGATATCAGGGCATTGCAACAAGTAATACAGTAATGAAGAAAGAAAGCAGGCAAATAAATACTTTGATTTTATGAAATAAATATTTGTCCTAAGTGAAGTTCTGTCCTTATGGAAAATTAAGTAAGGATGATCTATGCTTGTACTGGCAGAAATTTTAGTCAACAAGAAAAGGGTTTTCCAAGACAGACATTTTAATTCAGCTATAACTGTTGGCTAAAACGATGCGATGTCGGCATTTATAAGATAAAATACAATTTAAACCACTTAATTTAAGATGGACCTGAGGTGTTTCATCTTTTTTTTTCTGGCACCAAAAAGAAACTGGCATAATATCTGCACCCTTTTAAGTGTAGTGGAACCTCCCGGATATTTTTTTTTCTCAGAGATGTAAAAACTCTACCTTTATTGTGTTTGATTAAATAAGATGCCCAATAAGGGAATAGAAAAATGGATGGTCACTGGGTTGAAAGGTAAGAAATCTTGCAAATCCTGTATATTATAGTCATCAACCAACTATCAATCATGACAGACTTCCATGCTGGCAGATAGAGGGAGAAGCAACCAGCAACTGTATTCATAGAGCAGTAGTCAAGCAAGGTCTTATAGCTGAGGTTGTCCCCAATAGGAGGACTGCAACTTCCCAAAGATTGCCAGCTACCCCAGCCACAGTTATTGCAAACTCTATGGAAACAATCCTGCTTTTTGGACCCCTTTCCAAAGGTGTTTTTGTTCATTTGCTGTTGCGCATGCCAGAACACCATCTCATGTGTGCTCTTCTGAGTTTTGGACAATGGCTTCTCAGAACAGCAAAAACTTGACACCTATAAGAGTAGAGGTTTTCCTTTCTTGCTCTATTTTATATGTACCTTTACCTCAGAGCCAGAAATTGTAGAATTATAAAATGAAAAAGTTATGCATGGTCCATCTCAATCAGGTGTGCCAGTGGAGAGTAATACCAAATGTTGCAGTTCAGATGACCCTTCAGCTACACTAAAAGTTTCTGTCATCAGAGAGTTGACTATAGCAGAGATAGTAGTGAATTTGGTATGAGCTTTTCTTTAACAGCTCCAGTAGCTGATCTATGGATCACATTATCATAAATTTCCTTAGAATGTCCATTCATATGTCTCAAACAGCTAAGCTCCCTCAAAGGAAAAAAACAACTGAAAATGCATAAATGTGCTTCCACAAGTAATAAAAAACTATGGACTTCTTGCCTGGCAGAGGCATCACAAGACACTGGGATGTGGGAGCCATCTTTATAGATGTGCCAAAACCAAAGTGTCAAACTTCATCTCCAGAACTTCCTCAAACTGGGATCATCAGGGAGATGCTGGGATACGAGTGCTGTCCTTGCTGGTTTCCATTTCAGCAGTAGGAGACACTGTAAGAAAGTCAGTGTTCTTCCATTTGCAATTAGCTTTCTTATGCATGAGTCAGGTGCCTCAGGGGAGGAAGATCTCTTTCTGGAAGCTAACATATTTGAAGTAGCCTGGGTCTCACTGTCCTAATGGGAAAGCTGAGATGAGGCCTGGACAGTAAAAACAGCTAGGGCATACAATAAGATCAGAACTGAAGCTGTTTGGAAAGAAGGGGAGTAACAAACAGTCTAAACATGTTAACTCAATATTGATGCCAAAGACA